>NC_092172.1:29544551-29614551 GCF_045791955.1 Oncorhynchus clarkii lewisi | reverse complement strand
TCTATTTGTGGAACGACCCAAATGTTAACTTGATGATTAGTCTTATTGTGATGATTAGCATGTTTATTAGGGCATGCCTGGAGTGCTCGTGGTCACAGATTAATGCTCCATGACAAGACACTTCCTGAACAGGTTGTCCATATTGGTACCAGCATAGCAGAGAGAAGGAGAGCAGAGCAGGCTGATGAAGGTGGTCTGGCGGTAGAGAATGACCAGGCTGAGAGGGCTTCCCCAGCACCTCTGCTTCCTGTGGCTGAGTGGCTGAATGGAGGGGCGGGTTGGTGCTGGGACTGTGTGGAGGGCTGGGGGTCAGCTGGGGGTCAGCTGGGTTTATGAGCCATTCCTCTTCTTATCAGTGGTGTTGAGAAGCCTGAGCTGCAGGAGGGCAGTGAGGGCAGTGAGGGCAGTGAGGGCTCCCAGCATCTCAACTGCTGTCCATATCAGCTCTAAACTGAACCTGTGATAACCCTGTCAATGCTGACCTCCCTCCCAGGCCAGGGAGCTGTAAACCCAGGGCCCTGATGGTGGTCCAAAGTATCACTCCTCTACCTCTCTGGGTCATCTTGTACCAGTCTGCCAGTCAGGATCACTCCTTTACCCCTCTGGGTCATCTGTACCAGTCTGCCAGTCAGGATCACTCCTCTACCTCTCTGGGTCATCTTGTACCAGTCTTCCAGTCAGGATCACTCCTCTACCTCTCTGGGTCATCTTATACCAGTCTGCCAGTCAGGATCACTCCTCTACCTCTCTGGGTCATCTTGTACCAGTCTGCCAGTCAGGGTCACTCCTCTACCTCTCTGGGTCATCTTATACCAGTCTGCCAGTCAGGGTCACTCCTCTACCTCTCTGGGTCATCTTGTACCAGTCTCTCTGGATCTGTCCAGCTCTGAACTTCAGCCAGAGACATACCGTATCTTCAGCTTAAGTTAATATCCTTCCAGTACCAGTATCGACCGCCACCTCTTAAATGAGTCCTGTAATGAACTAATAAGACAACAGAGGGAAGGCGAGACATCCTCCTCTTTTGAAGCATCCTCGTCCCTGAGGCTTGATTTTCATCTTGTTATCATTCCATTAATGAGAGAATTATTTTCTAACTGAAAACATTTGATTTTCATATGTCCGCGATGCGTGGCTTTGCGACACTCTCCCGGAAGCTTCGGTAGACACAGGGGTTTGGGAGAAAATAGAATATAATATCATGGAATGGAATATTGTCCTATTTGTCCAATCTTGTTTACAAACCTGTTCATTTTACACCAACAGACAAACAAACAAAGAAACCATCACCCAGACATGTATCAACCAATCAAATGTGTTTATACAGCTCGTTTTACGTTCAGTACTATACCTTCTAGTGTCCCAGTGAAGGTCAAGTGTCTGCTGTTGGAGAAGAAAAGGCTTTTGTTACACATAAATAACCAGCTCCTGACTGTTCAGAAATATGTACAGCCATTTTCTGAGACGCTGACATCTCAAAGTCCCCAAGAACACAACATTAGCAATATGTTATCTCTCTCTCTCTCAGCTTTTTTCTCTCTCTCTCTTTATACACCCTCCCCATCTCTCCCAGAGGCCTGTAATGATTGATTTTTGTTTTGGTAATGTTACTCCCTCTCAGAGTTTCCTTGAACCAAGCGGGCAGCAGATTGGCCACGCTAAGTGTTGCTGTAATTCATGTGATGCAGGGGAGGAGAGATTATGAGAAGCCCGTGATAGATTATGTTTGGAATTACAAAGACGTGATATACCACAGTGTTAGTTAGTTCTACAAATCTAACTCTGCAAGGTTCCAAAAGGATTCTTCAGCTGTCCCCATACGAGAACCCTTTTAGGTTCCAGGTAGGATCCTTTTGGGTTCCATGTAGAACCCTCTGTGGAAATGGTTCTACATGAAACCCAAAATGTTCTACCTTGAACCAAAAGAGTTCTACCTGGAACCAAAAAGGGTTCTTCAAAGGGTCATCTTATGGGGTGTGGTGAGTTTTTTTATCACTGCTAAATGTATGAACATTATTGAAATATTACTGAAATGTCAAGAAATGCTAACAATGAAGCAACCTGTTCATACAGTACACAATATCTGGATATTCAATTCAAATAGAAGTCTTTATCAGTATCTATTTGAGTAATGAAACATGACAATGCTGCAATAGTTTTGTTCAGTTGAAGTACAGTTTGTACAGTCCAAGTGTCTTCTCTCCACAGTAATCCCCTGGAGACAAACTGCTAATGGGGTAGATTCTCCAGGCTGTCACTTGCTTCCCTTTAAATTATCCGTGCGTGCACGGTGTGTGTGTGCCCGGGTGTGCGTGCACAGTGTGCGTGTCAATCCCTGCGGGTCGGTTTTGTCTCTATGGGGGACTAGTGATCCCAGTATGTCTGCTCTGAGTGGCCCTCTGCAGCTACAGAGAGACTCCCGAGTGGTGCAGCGGTCTAAGGCACTGCATCTCAGTGCAAGAGGCGACACTTCAGTTCCTGGTTCAAATCCAGGCTGAATCACATCCGGCCCTGATTGGGAGTCCCAATGCTGGGCGATGCACAATTGGCCCAGTGTTGGCCGGGGTAAGAAGTCATTATAAATAAGAATTTGTTCTTAACTGACTTGCCTAGTTAAATAAAGTAATAATAATATACACTACTTTTCAAAAGGCCAGCATCCCGGAGTCGCCTCTTCACTGTTGACATTGAGACTGGTGCTCTGCGGGTACTATTTAATGAAGCTGCCAGTTGAGGACTTGTGAGCCGTCTGTATCTCAAACTAGACACTCTAATGTACTTGTCCTCTTGTTTAGTTGTGCACTGGGGCCTCCCACTCCTCTTTCTATTCTGGTTAGAGACAGTTTGTGCTGTTCTGTGAACAGAGTAGTACACAGCATTGTATGAGATTTTCAGTTTCTTGGCAATTTCTCGCCTTCATTTCTCAGAACAAGAACAGACTGACGAGTTTCAGAAGAAGGTTCTTTGTTTCTGGGCGTTTTAAGCCTGTAATTGAACCCACGAATGCTGATGCTCCAGATACTCAACTAGTCTAAAGAAGGTCAGTTGTATTGCTTCTTTAATCAGCACGACAGTTTTCAGCTGTGCTAACATAATTGCAAACGGGTTTTCTAATGATCAATTAGCCTTCTAAAATTATAAACTTGGATTAGCTAACACAACGTGCCATTGGAACACAGGACTGATGGTTGCTGATAATGGGCCTCTGTACGCCTATGTAGATATTCCATAAAAAGTATTCCGTTTCCAGCTACAATAGTCATTTACAACATTAACAATGTCTACAATGTATTTATGATCAATTTGATGTTATGCATGGATGCAACGTGTGTGTGTGTTTGTGCAGATCCATTGTAACTCCAGTAGGTGCTGCTGGAGTGCAGTAGAACATGTACAAGTGGAGGTGTGTGTGTGATTCTGGTCCTTAGAATCTGGGCTCAGCACCAGCCTGCTGTCAGCATATACAAGCCCAATACCCACAAACCCTCCATAGACTCAACAAGACAAAGCTACGCACACACACACAAACGCACACTCTGCTAGCGCCTTGACTGATTCACACACATACATACCTCTTGTCTGATCAGTGAAGGACAGAGCAACGACTCTCAGAATGAGAGAGAGAACTCATCTTTTACATGAGAGAAATGAGGGGTCTGATACCTCACACTGTTGTTGGCAGACACTACTACAGTCCGGATCATATTAACAAGTTCTTTAAACACCAGGAGTAAATAAACAGGACTAAACGGGCTTAGGGAGTTTTGTAAACAAACACTACTCCTCACACAATGATTTGTCACAGACTCTTCTTTTCCCCCTTAGCTTAGAGTAGAAACGTACTAGAAAATGCTTCATTGTTATACAGTAGCCATTACTTTGTACTTTCTCACAAATTGTAATTATATGATAGGGGAAATGATGTTTTCAGTTAGAAATGATAGGGGAAGGCTGTCCTAGTGAAAAGTGATTAAGACTGCAGAGGGACATAGTGTGATGATGGTATCAGGGTTCCGTTGGCACAGATTTTAATTTCATTCTCTGAGAGTATTAGAGGACTTGTTGCGTGAAATAACTTGGCAGGTTACTCAGATATTTGCTTGGCTATATGAGTAATAATTTCCTCTTTATTGTTTTGGCAGGATATATACCAAAGGAGCAATCAGCCACAAGATAAGGATCAGTTTTTGTCTAAAAGTACAGTATATGTTTACTACGGAGACTATGTGAGAGGTTTCTTTCAGGTCATGTTTAAGAGTCCAACATGAGCCCTGGTCTAGCCCTGGGTGTACCCTGTCATATGTCTATACAGTAATATTAACCCTTTATATCCTGGGCCTGCAATCCGCTGGTCCAGCAGCAGCCACTGACAAGGTTAATCTATTTAGAGTAGGTAGGAAGATTACACAGTTTATTATCCACATCTCCTCTTTTCTCTCCCCCTTCCTCGGTCTCCGTCCACCAGGCAGCATAGGCCAGGTCCCAGCTCCCAGCTCCCAGCTCCCAGCTCCCTCCGAAACTAATCCCATGTCTACAAGATAAGGCTGTATTATGGGAGAGAGAGATTAACAATATGCCCGTTGTTTGTTGCCCCGTGCAGTCTGGCAGGCGGGTGGGCACGGGTAGTGCAGGCGGGCGGGCACGGGTAGTGCAGGCGGAGCGGGCACGGGTAGTGCAGGCGGGCGGGCACGGGTAGTGCAGGCGGAGCGGGCACGGGTAGTGCAGGCGGAGATGGGCACTAAAGTGAAGAGTCGGGTTGTTAGGAGGCCAGAGATGTCGGATATGAACTCTGACAGGGAGAGAGAGAGGGGGTTAGAGGTAGGGGGAGAGCGACATAGGGGGAGAGAGAGAGAGTAAGGGAGAGGGGGGGGGAGAGGGGGAGGAATGCACAATGCATCCGGCTGAGATAGTCCCGACCTCCAGATGAAACTCTGCTGCATACTTCCCCAGTAACAGGAGAATGGGGAAGGCATGTCACCCACCAAACCACTGACATGGCCTGTCAGCATGGAGGGGTGGAGAAGAGGAGGGGGAGAGGGAGGCACACACACACACCAGTAGTATTATGCGCAGGTTAATCACTGGCAATTATAGGGAGGAGGAGCAATCAAAAGGCAGTGATGTAGATGAAGGCCCTGGCTGGGTGGAAGACAGGGCTGTGTCATCATAAACCACTTGTGTCTCAACCCGTTTGTTCCTGAAACATTGAACAGTGAATGTTATAATCCCTGGGGACTGGGAGGGGATGATGTATGTGTAGTTACTGACTGGTACACTGTTGTGGTACTATGAGCTGGTGTTGATGAGGACGATAAACAGATGGACCTTTTAACAGCAGCTTTTTAAAAGGGATGTCTGTGTGGTCCAGACTAATAAGGTATATTAGTAATAATAATTCATCTGGTTCCATGATTGCTAATCACAAACATAACAATGACATTATCCTCCTCCATATCTTTCTTAACTCTGATTAAGTAGATAATCCTATTCAAATGTAGCATGTCTTGTTTTAATAACCAGTTTAAACACATATCTGTTGGTGATAATAAATGAAATCCAACCAAAATAAAATAAAACAACAAACTAACCTGCGTGTTCTATTTCTAAAGTGCTGTTTTGAATCCAGGTTCATTGAGCAGCGGCCCAGGCCCTCTATAACATCCTATAGACTTTGAAATACCCTCTGGGGGTTTTATGTGCCTAGATGTTCGTGTAATACTCCAATTTGCAGCTGATGAATATGTATGAGGTTAGGCAGCGTGTGCAGTCCCAGTGCCGCTGTGCATCTAGCCAACACGTTTATCAGTTATGTTCTGTCCCAGACCATTTGTATTAGGTTGCTGACAGTCGACAGCTGTTCTGCCTTTAATAAGATTAGAGTAAAGAAATTAGTAGTGGTCTCTTTAATCTGCCATTTAACAGTGGAGGCCACCTGGGGCTCTCTGCCTGCCTTGTCCTCTACACTCTGAATGGCTAATGAGAGAGAGGGGAGGAGAGGAGAGATGCTTGGCATTAACCCTAGAGAGAGGGCCCAGCACACAGCCATAGCACTTCTCTCTCCACTGCACATTCCCCCTTAACCTCACTGCTCCACAGCCACACACATGCAGAAAGCTTATACTATAAGTGTTCATGCTCAAATGGATTGAAATTGATTCTCTGAGATGATGATGAACTTGATGGAGTTGATAGTGAATGATCAGCATAGTGTCTATGTGCAAACAATGACTTCTCCATTGTGTATTGTTCTACTGTGCCTTTATTGGCAACAGCTAAACCCTTCAGTTAAGAACAAATTCTTATTTACAATGACGGCCTAGGAAAAGTGGGTTAACTGTATATACTAATAATAGTATATATATATATATATATATATATACTATTATTATTATTTTTTACCTCAGACCGTATCAGGCTGTTTGAGGTTAGTATTTCTCTGATGTGTATATATATATACATAAAAAAACATGAGACAATATTTCACCCTGCAAATACAGCCTGATTCCTTCTTAGCGGGAGTCTGTAAACGTTGGTTAGCGAGGTCTGGTCTCCCGTCCCGGTGGGAGCAGCAGTGGGTTAGGAGAGAGGCAGAGCATGCAGAGCCACACAAACAGGCCTTTTTTTCTGGGCATATCGTTCAGGCAGCCTGGGGGCTGGAGGTGGGGCTGTCGCTGGACCCCTGCCCAGAAAGCACAGTTTGGAGGGTGCCTCAGCTTACCTCTGTCTGACTGACTAAATGACTGACTGACTGACTGACTGACTGACTGACTGGACTGACTAACTGGACTGACTGGCTGAGTGACTGAAAGGAGCCTGTATTATAACTTCTGATTCCTCCACTCCAGAACTCTCCTCCTTCTCTCCTCTTCTATTCTCTTCTCCTCTCTCTTCCCTTCTCTTCCACTTCTCTTCCTCTCCTCTCCTCTCCTCTCCTCTCCTCTCCTCTCCTCTCCTCTCCTCTCCTCTCCACTCTCCAGCTCAACAGATTGTTGCATCTGATCTGAGGAATATGTCATATTGTCTTCCTCTATTGGCCGTACGCCTCTCTGAGATCCCAGCGATCAGTTATGACATTTCCACTGTAGAGACATTTACCTTCTTGAAAGCTGAGGCAGATATATTTTCACAATATTCAAATCTCCTCGATCTGTAGCTACCAGGAGTGCTGTGTATACAGTGCCTCACCAGACTAACGTTACAAACTGCATGCGGTTTTATGATGTTTATGCCCGATGAGGATTTAGTTGAAAATAAGGAGCAGATGGGGAAAGTTAGTGTCGATATGGAAATGTTTATGTCAAGACTTAAACATGGTTTTACTTTGAAAAATGCATTATATGAGTCAGATCGGTTTGTTTCGTTCCTTGTGAAATATACTCTGAGAATATCCGCCCATGTTGGATTCTAGATGGGAGTATGTAGCTAGGATGAACAGGGCCAGACATTTTCCTGACAACGTGATCTGACCAGGAAAACACTAGGGCAGGAGTTCTCCCTGCTCAAGTCACTTGGCATGGACACATACACTGTTGTACAGATCTTTGCTGAAACAGGTGCTACAGTGGGAAGTTTACTGAGGTCATTGATTATCATGTTTCCCTGCAAAAGATCACTTCAAATCAAATCAAATGTTATTTGTCACATGCGCTAGATACAACAGGTAGACCTTACAGTGAAATGCTGGATACAACAGGTAGACCTTACAGTGAAATGCTGGATACAACAGGTAGACCTTACAGTGAAATGCTGGATACAACAGTTAGACCGTACAGTGAAATGCTGGATACAACAGGTAGACCTTACAGTGAAATGCTGGATACAACAGGTAGACCTTACAGTGAAATGCTGGATACAACAGGTAGACCTTACAGTGAAATGCTGGATACAACAGGTAGACCTTACAGTGAAATGCTGAATACAACAGGTAGACCTTACAGTGAAATGCTGGATACAACAGGTAGACCTTACAGTGAAATGCTGGATACAACAGGTAGACCTTACAGTGAAATGCTGGATACAACAGGTAGACCTTACAGTGAAATGCTGGATACAACAGGTAGACCTTACAGTGAAATGCTGGATACAACAGGTAGACCTTACAGTGAAATGCTGGATACAACAGGTAGACCTTACAGTGAAATGCTGGATACAACAGGTAGACCTTACAGTGAAATGCTGGATACAACAGGTAGACCTTACAGTGAAATGCTGGATACAACAGGTAGACCTTACAGTGAAATGCTGGATACAACAGGTAGACCTTACAGTGAAATGCTGGATACAACAGGTAGACCTTACAGTGAAATGCTTACTTACAAGCCCTTAAACCAACAATGCTTTTAGAAGTTAAGATTTTTTTATGTAGGTGTTAAGTAAAAAATAGATAAGTAGAAAATAGAAAAGAAAAATAACAAATAATTAAACAGCAGCAGTAAAATATCAAGCAAGTCTATATACAGGTGGTACTGGTACAGAGTCAATGTGCGGAGCACCGGTTAGTCGAGGTGGTTGAGGTAATATTTACATGTCGGTAGAATTAAAGTGACAATGCATAGATAATAAACTAAGAGTAGCAGCAGCATAAAGAGGGGTCTGGGTAGCCCTTTGATTAGCTGTTCAGGAGTCTTATGGCTTGGTGGGGGAAGCTGTTAAGAAGCCTTTTGGACCTCGACTTGGCGCTCCGGTACCTCTTGCCGTGCGGTAGCATAGAGAACAGTCTATTTGGTATTTTTGTGTTTTTTTAGGATCCCCATTAGCTGTTGTAAAAGCAGCAGCTACTCTTCCTGGGGTTTCACACAAAACATGACATAATACAGAATGACACCGCCTGGTATAGAGGTCCTGGATGGCAGGAAGCTTGGCCCCAGTGATGTACTACCTTCTGTAGTGCCTTGCGGTCGGAGGCCGAGCAGTTGCCATACCAGGCAATGATGCAACCAGTCTCGATGGTGCAGCTATAGAACCTTTGATGGATCTGAGGACCCATGCCAAATATTTTCAGGAACTTGAAGCTCTCAACCTGTTCCACTACAGCCCCATCGATGAGAATGGTGGCGTGCTCAGTCCTCCTTTTCCTGTAGTCCACAATCATCTCCTTTGTCTTGATCACCTTAAGGGAGAGGTGGTTGTCCTGGCACCACACGTCCTCCTTCATCTCTGTGAATGTGCCCTGGGGTGTAATGGACTGTGCTGCTCTTACTGCTCTGTGCCACAGGACCTGTACAGGACAGGTCATTGAGTGGATGATCGATGGTTTTCTGATGGGAACCCAAAATGGTCTGCTTGTCTCTCTTATCTCTCTTCTCTGAGTATTGGTCAGCCGGTCACAGATTAGATTGGTGGATGACAAGGTGGAATCTGACAAGACAAGTGAGTGGGACACTTCCTACACACACACAATCACAAACAAATACACATACACGCAGGCACGCACACACGCAGGCACGCACACACACACACACACACACACACACAAAAACACACACACACACACACACACATACACATACACATACACATACACACACATACATACACACACTCATCCCGCCACTCTGTTTCTCTCTTTGTCCATAGGAATGTGTCACACCACTCTGGTAATACCATAAAGCAGTGAAAAGGAAAGCATTCCAGAAACGTCAGACCAACTGTTTATTATAACCACGACTTGAGAATCCCATTATTGTATATTTTAACAAAGTGTCAATATTTTTGTGTCAGCTGTCAGGCTCCAGCTGAAGGAACTAGGAAGGCTCTATGACAGGTGTCCAGTTGTATGGTCACACACACACACACACACACACACACACACACACACACACACACACACTACTCAGCAGGATCACATTTAGATGAGTGCTGATTCTACTCACTGTGTATTATTTGTTATGACTACTGGCACTGTGTCAAATGGAAAATGGACATTAAGTTTTAAAGGTGTATCCTTGTGAAAATAATATTACAATTTGATCCACCTGTTGTTTATTAATACAATTACGAGAAACCAACATCTCATCGTGATTTCACCGTTTTGAGAAAGGCGCTTGACAGATTACAAAAAGTCTTTAGCTAATTGAAACAATATCCAAAATGACATTCATTGGCCAATAGAACAAGACACACTTTGGCTGTTGGTGTAATTCAGAAGACCGATTATAGAATTACAAATGTATTCATATGCATTTTGTCCTCTTTAGTATTTATTAAATGATTTCCTTTCAGTTTCATTTTAAATGTATATCAATGAGTATTACTGTATGACTGTAGAGTATAACTCCCCTCCTCTCCATAGCTGTGTGACCTGCCTCAGTGGGAGCATGTTTAGTCCACAGCAGAGTCTCCTGAGCCTGGCATTTTTTTAATTTAAAAGTTATGTTCTCTTGGCATGAATAATTCAATAGAGAGCTACAGGAATTAGAACAGCATGGAGGTGACAATTCATCCGCTAGTATGCACTATCTATAGCAGGGGTATTCAACTCTGACCCTACGAGGTCCGGAGCTTGTTGGGTTTCTGTTTAACCTGATCATTAATTGCACACATCTGGTGTCCCAGGTCTAAATCAGTCCCTGATTAGAGGGGAACAATGAAAAATGCAGTGGGACTGGCTTTGAGGTCCAGAGTTGAGTTTGAGGGTACTACACTGTACAGAGATTCCTAGTTTGTTACTGTACAGAAGAGACTATAGAGCTTCACAGTATGACAACTACAAGATGAAAGATTTTATATTTTTGGATAGTATTGTTTGTAATTGATGCATGTTAACTAAAGGTGTGTGTTGTTATTTAATCGTGTTGGAATAACTGTCAATTTGCAAAGATGTTATGAAATTCTCAGATTGTTTTTCTTTGCATTGACATCTGCCACGTGAAGCTTTGTCCTTATTGGTTCATCTAAAGGAAATACAATAAAGCTGAATGTGTCAGTGTATTGTGTAAACTGAACCATACAGACTAAACTAAATAACTCAGTCTAGTATACTGTCATTCAGTCAAACATACAGCATATGGAAAATATTATATGCAGAGTTGACATTGTTTCGCTGCTAGTTGGTTCAAATTTTGAGTGGCACATGCCGTAATATTATACAGCAAAGCCAGGTGTCATAACCAACTCAATTGCTGTTATGAAATGTTAGTAAATCCAGATTATGTTCAGATACACACACAGTCTCTCACTCTCTTTCTCTCTCTCTTTCTGTGCCAAAGTTATTGTTGTCCTGCTGTGGGTCTAAATGGTTCACAGCCAGATGATGACAGCTGAAGGTCCTTGGTAGTTAGCCTCTCAGCATTTATCTGAGCACACACACACACACACACACACACACACACACACACACACACACACACACACACACACTAACAGGTACCCTTACACCCTGAGAAATAATTCTGAGGCTTCTCACCCTCCTGGTTCTGGCACAGCACCAGAACTAATCTGTCACGGTGGGTTTTAACCACTAACTGTCACGCCCTGGCCATAGCGAGGCTTTTATTCTCTATTTTGGTTAGGCCAGAGTGTGACTAGGGTGGCCGTTCTAGTTTCTTTATTTCTATGTTTTCTATTTCTTTGTTTTTGGCCGAGTGTGGTTCCCAATCAGAGACAGCTGTCTATCGTTGTCTCTGATTGGGAATCATACTTAGGCAGCCTTTTTTCCAACCTGGTTTTTGTGGGTAGTTGTTTTCTGTATAGTTGATTTGCCTTACAGAACTGTTCGTTTTTCTCTTTGTTATTTTGTTTGAGTGTTTTGATCAATAAAGAATCATGAACACTTACCACGATGAGCCCACTGCCTTCCGACGAGAGACATGACACTAACTTTAGCCCTGAGCTAATGAATAATAAAACAACCTGCTATTATTCATGTTCCAATGTTACAGGATGATTCTCACCTACACCAATCATCTCCAGGAGTGAGACAAATACTGTTAGAATGAGCTACTCCTCTCTTATTTTGCCTATTTGGACTGTTTAATTATGTTGACAGCTTTTTTTGGTACTGTTAGCAGTCCTAAGAACATATACACAAATTGTTCCTCTTATTGAGCTGAGACGATAAATTGAAAAGTAAAAATTGCTTCACTGTGGAATGCATAAATATTTCAAAGCCTGAAGTAATGCAACAACATTCTGGAGTTTTCCTGCAAATTCTCTTACTGACTGGTTTGTGTTTATCATAGACACATCTCAATATTCTCTCCCCATAGTGACAGACCTGGGTTCAAATACTATTTGAAATGATTTTGCTTGCCTTGCTTAATGGAATTCCTGGCAGACTAGGGTTTTTAAAATAGTTCAAATAATATTTGAACCCAGATCTGCTGGTCTGTACCCAACTGACCAGGTCTGCTGATCAGGCAGGGTTCTCCCCGTAGCCTGGTGATGAAACTGATCTCCATGTTAACGTGAGCCAAACATTTGTATTTCAGACTGCGTCTGTGTGTTAGCTAGCAGTGAAGTGCTGTGCTGGACCTCTGCCTACTGGGGAAAAACCTACCATGGCCAGGGTTCTGGAATTACAGCTGACTAGGGTTCCAGCCAGGTCTCCATGGCTGAGCAGTATTTAGGACATTTAGCTTCAGTCCCAAATGGCACCCTACATAGGCCCTGGTCAAAAGTAGTGCACTATATAGGGAATAGGGTGCCATCTGGGACGCATCCTAAGATGTTGTTGATACTCTGGGGTTTCAAGCAGATACATCATTCATATGAATAACTTGTTAATAGATCATGTTTAATATTTATGAAGTGCTTTTAATTGAGCCCACTTTTCACTGCTGTGTTGCTGGCAGAGAAAGAGGCAGGCAGGGCTAGCAGGGGAAGGGTCTTTAGTTGTAGCCGGTGTTGATGTAAGTGATCAGGGTTGGCCTGGCTCCCTGGGTGTTCTGCCATTAATGGATATCACTGTGTTTCGATAAATAGTGGCTCGACCGGGAGGATTGACTTGTAAAATACCACAGAAATGTATGGGTCGTACCTGCCATAAGAAGTTTGACTACTGGATACTCCCTACTTGAAACACCACGTACATACACATACTGTAATTCCTATACTCTTCACTCCCCTCTCTCTCTCTCTCTCCCTCTCCCTCTCTCTCTCATACACACACACTCACACACTCACACACACACACACACACACACACACACACACACACACACACACACAGTGCTAATTGTCATCTACCACCAACCACTGCTCTGGCTACCTCCCAGACAATTTTCTGTATTTCAGCCATTGCATTTCTCAGTTCAAAAAATATCACAGTTTAAATTATAGGTGGATTTTTTGTAATTTTTTTACATGGTGTATTTCACCTGATGAGTTCAGGATTTGTAGCTATACACCCTACACATTTCTGTTGCCATCTTATAGGCTTTTATGTGATCAGTAGAGAGCAAAACCTTCAGAACAAGCTATAAATATGACAACAGAATCACTATTAATATGAAGCTCTTGGAAAGATGCCCAGAAGAAAAATCCTTGGATGTTAACTTGGAAGCAATTTGGACTTTTGGCCTCTCATCTCAGTCTGGTCCATACAGTATGTTATTGGGCAATGCTCCATTCAATGTTACTACGTACACTGCTGGTGGATGCAAGATTACAAGTTATTGAGTGATCAGTGCAGTGGGTCACGTAAACTAGCTGTCAGATTGATATCAAGGAAACACATAATCAGGCTTGTCTCATCTTTTATAGGGTTAGGGTTAGGGTTAGGATTAGGTTTGGGTTATGGTATGGTTAGTGTTAGGGTTAGGTTAGGATTAGGTTTGGGTTAGGTTAGGGTTAGCGTTAGGTTTAGGGTTAGGGTTAGGTTAGGATTAGGTTTGGGTTAGGGTTAAGGTTAGGATTAGGTTAGGGTTAGTGTTAGGGTTAGGGTTAGGTTATGGTTAGGGTTAGGTTAGGGTTAGAGTAAGGGTTAGGTTAGGATTAGGTTTGGGTTAGGGTTAGGGTTAGGGTTAGGGTTAGGGTTAGGGTTAGGTTATGGTTAGGGTTAGGTTAGGGTTAGGTTAGGGTTAGAGTTAGGATTAGGTTTGGGTTAGGGTATGGTTAGGGTTAGGTTAGAGTTAGGGTTAGGTTAGGATTAGTGTTAGGGTTAGGTTATGGTTAGGGTTAGGTTAGGGTTAGTGTTAGGTTAGGATTAGGTTTGGGTTAGGGTATGGTTAGGGTTAGGTTAGAGTTTAGGTTAGGATTAGGTTTGGGTTGGGGTTAAGGTTAGGATTAGGTTAGGGTTAGTGTTAGGATTAGGGTTAGGTTATGGTTAGGGTTAGGTTAGGGTTAGGTTAGGGTTAGAGTTAGGGTTAGGCCATATAGTCAGTACTAGTAGGAGGAGAGTCTATTTGGACAGAGATGTGAGGAAAAACAGATGATGACCCTAATGTTAAGGACCAAACCCTAGTTTCTTCTCATTGTCCCAGGCCAGTACACACACACAGGCCCTGTCAGTGAGAACCCCTAGCAGAAAATAACCAGATTAAAATACTTGAGGGCCATAAGGTATTTGCGCTTTTTGACAGCACTTTTGACCTCATGTGGTGTTCCTCATATGAAAATGTTATAAAAATGAAACACTTTTACACTGTGGCACTGGCTACTATCCCTTATAACGTTGAGCCTCCTCAGTCAGCCAGACAAATTACACTCAAAAAGTGTCTGTTGTGTTGCAGTGAAACCATAGAGGAGGATAATGTCATAACAGCAGCTTAAGTTCAAGTGACAGGTGACCTGTTGAGTGCTGCTTGGGAGAAGAGAAGGAGGAGACATAGAAATGTTCATAATTACCAGTATGTGAAAGTGGCCTGTCTTGACTGACAATCGTAACAAAGAGAGGGAGCGTGAGAGAGGTGGGGGTCAAGGGGGAGAGGGGGCAGGCGAGGGCAGGTTTAGCGTTATAAACAATACTCTCAGTTAGAATACTGGTGTGTTCTAAAGAACCTAAAGTAAATGTTGGGATTGTGACCGACTGGGAGGTCCTGTCTGAGAGGTGATTGATTGACAGCTCTCTCCCCCTGGACATCACTGAACTGTAGCTGGGCAGGGCAGGGCTGTGTCCATCCTCATGGCAGACAGACATACCTGAGACTAGACAGACAAGGTGAGACAGATCCCTGATCCCCCTGATCCTTCTGGCCCCTCCCCTCAGGGCTCCTCCCTTCAGGCTGACCGGTCACCCAACAACACAGGCAGAGTCGACATGGCGACAGACAGAGTAATAGCCCAATTACCAGTGATTTGTTAGGGAGTGGGCGGAGAGAGAATACTCCCTGGACCAGTCATTGGCAGACAAATTAGCGATATCACAATAATACATCGCTGGACGGCCGTGGTGGGCTACTGGGTTTCAGCCCTTAAAGGTGGAGGTATCGAGTGTCGCTGAGACTATTGTGGCTACAACTACAGGGAATTCTATTGTGACTTTTGTGTGGAGGAGGAGGGATTCATTTTAGTTTTTCACTCCAGTCAGCGCTTTTCTCATCCCTTCACCCACTTTCAAATGTATTGTGTTTAGTTCAAAGTTTAAAATATACTGAACTAAAATATAAGCGCAACATGCAACAATTTCAACGATTTTACTGAATTACATTTCATATAAGGAAATCATTCAATTGACATAAATTCATTAGGCCCTAATCTATGGATTAGGGCTAACCCTAACCCACCCACCTGGGAGCCAGGCCCAGCCAATCAGAATAAGTTTTTCACCACAAAAGGGTTTTATTTCAGACAGAAATCCTCAGTTTCATCAGCTGTCCGGGTGGCTTGTCTCAGACGATCCCGCAGGCGAAGAAGTCAGATGTGGATGTCCTGGGTTGGTGTGGTTAGACGTGGTATGCGGTTGTGAGGCCAGTTGGACATAGTATCAAATTGTCTTAAACCATGTTGGAGGCGGCTTATGGTAGAGAAATTAACATTCAATTCTCTGGTAACAGCTCTGGTGGATATTTCTGCAGTCAGTATGCCAATTGCACCTTCCCTCAAAACTTGAGACATCTGTGGCATTGTGTTGTGTGACAAAACTGCACCTTTTAGTGTGGCCTTTTATTGCCCCCAACACAAGGTGCACCTGTGTAATGATCATGCTGTTTAATCAGTTTATTGATATGCCACACTTCAGGTGGATAGATTATCTTGGCAAAGGAGAAATGCTAACTAACAGGGATGTAAACACATTTCTTCACCAAATTTGACAGAAATAATATTTTTGTGTGTATGGATTTTTTTCTGGGATCTTTTCAGCTCATGAAACATGGTACCAATACTTTACATATTGCGTTTATATTTTGGTTCAGTATACATTAAAACAGCAGTAGTTTGTTTTATGAAAATTTGTTTTATTAAAATGTTAAATAAATATATTTATATTTAGGTGGTTGAAGCCCTAACGCACCATATTCTAACACCGTTGGCAGCTCTCCTTACAAATGCTAAGTAGTGCTGCTTAACATGCTCTGGCACTGTGCCTCAGTACACTAACTGTCTGGAGCGAGGGGTTGAATGCCCACCACTTCCCCACAGCTAGGCTATATCATGTTCTGCTTCATCATTCTTCCCAGGCTCTCTCCTCTCAGAGTGGGTCTGTCTGTCTGTCATCTAACAAATCTTTTTTTATTGGGCCAATGAAATGTGCGAGCTGCTGGTTTTCCAATCCTGGACAGACGCGGTGGTGGACGGAAAGGATGGAAGGCTTCCATTTCAGTAATGCAGTAATTTCCTCTGATCTGTAGACAACGGCTGGTCGCTGGATGATTGCTGCTGTCC
Source organism: Oncorhynchus clarkii lewisi (assembly GCF_045791955.1). NCBI lineage: Eukaryota > Metazoa > Chordata > Actinopteri > Salmoniformes > Salmonidae > Oncorhynchus > Oncorhynchus clarkii. The sequence continues at coordinate 29,597,790 of NC_092172.1, read as the reverse complement.
AAGCCATCAGTCCTTTCTGGGTTGGGGAATGTGGGTTGCATCCCAAATGGCACCCTATTCCCTATTATGACCAGGATCCATGAGCCTCTGGTCAAAAGTAGTGCACTACATAGGGAATAGGGTGCAAGTTGTGGAAACGTCCTGTGATGGTGATCTATAGGGTACACAGACAACAGGAAGAGGTTGACCTGCATTCTCAACTACTCACCATAAAGTCTCACTTCCATTACCGACTGGGCATCTGTGTTTCAGTGTCTTTGAGAAAGACAGATAGAATTGGATTCCATGTTATAGGGATGCTTTGAAGTAATAGTTGTAGTATCTGTGGATGTGGTCAATCTAATGGAGGCTCTGTCTTTGCACAGTATCCGTAATATCTTAAGGAGCCAGACCACAGCTACTCAGATACATCAAACCAATTATTAACAGTGGCAGTAGAATCAAACAACCATTTTGCATGTTTTTTCTTCATACTAACCACATAATCTCATTTCACAAATTATGTAGTAACATCTATGCATGGTGCCAAAAACCTTGTTGAAGTGTTTTTTCAGACATTCTTGCCTGTGTCTTCTGAATGCTCTGTGCATACTGCTTACCTCAGCACCCACTCCAGCTGACGTGTGTTGTAATGACATTACAATGTGTTCCAAATGGGTCCCTCTTCCCTTTATAGTGCACTACTTTGACATGGGCTCATGCCATTTGAGATGCACTCACTGAGTCATTCCACAGGCCCACCACAACCCCTCCACTCCACTCGACTCCACCACACAGTAGCCAGAGAATGGTAACTGTTTATGGTGAGGAACACATGATACTCAGTTTATCTATGCAAGTTATTTAGCAGCTTTCAATAGTGAGGGATGTTGGTTGGGATTCTGTTGGCATATTGCTGGCTGGTAGGGTTTTGTGATGATTCTGTTTGAGTTCTTGTGAAATGTCTAAATGTCTGTGCTAAAAACATATACATTGTTTTACCCCTTTTTCTACCCAATTGGTAGTTACAGTCTTGTCCCATCACTGCAACTCCCCTATGGACTCGGGAAAGGCGAATGTTGAGAACCATGCGTCCCCCGAAACACGACCCTGCCAAGCCGCACTGCTTGCCTAACCTGGAAGCCAGCCACACCAATATGTCGGAGGAAACACTGTCCAGCTGGCAACCGAAAGTCAGCTTGCAGGTGCCCGGCCCGCCACAAGGAGTCACTATAGCACGATGGGACAAGGAAATGCCGGCCAAACCCTCCCCTAACCTGGACGACGCTGGGCCAGTAGTGCGCCGCTTCATGGGTCTCCCAGTCACGGACTGCTGTAACACAGCCTGGGATCGAAACTGTGTCTGTCGTGACGCCTCAAGCACTGCGATGCAGTGCCTTAGACCGCTGCGCCACTCGGGAGGCCCCCTTGGTTTATTTTCTAATTGAAATGATAACTTACACGGAAGCAGCCTTTAACGCATCAATATTTCACATAGCATCCCCCTATTCTTTACCTTTATTATACAGGCCAGGCGTTTTTGACAGATATAAACTTACTTGGATTTCCCCCCTAACTCAACAAAGACACACTTGTCTTCAGCGCTGTCTCTGATGACGACATCAAGTACTGACCTCTGACCTTTCAGAGCCCTAATGGCGTCCATTTAGTGCCATCTGACAGCCCTGACCCGGCAGTGTCCGGGAGACGCATTGATTTCAGTAGGAAGCTGTGGAAACTTAGTGTCCGTCTGGCTCAGATTCAGAAGACGTTAGAGGGATGGAGGATGGAGGGGAATTGGCTGCAGTTACAATGGTAGTAGCCATGCCCAGATATCTCAGTACAGCATTAAGCCTTGACCAGGCAACCTCTCACACAATCAGGCCCTTACATTGTGGAGGTATTGGCATACACCTTCCCATCCTGTGCTTAGCGTGCCCCAGAGTTAGGGATACCCGCGTGTCGCATTTATGACAGGAAGTTTAGACTCACCACCCGAGGGGAATCTAGTCCAATTTAGAAATGAAAATGTTTGCTGACTCATTATAACATTACAAAATTGTTTGGGATTTAACTTGGTACAGACATATACAGTACACACACACACACCAATTTGCTTCAGCTCTTCAAGATCAGACAGATTGATGTTTGTTTGTTTGTGTACCTGCCTGTCCTGCCTGTCTGCCTCAGCCAGACAACACTGACATTTATTGGGTTTAACTGACTGTGGACCGACCAAGACTAATTACATAATGAGTTTATTAGAGGTAATTATGTTGAATCAAATATTCAGTATTACGTTGCGTTCCTCTTTCATCCAGTAAGGAACAAGGAGGTCTTTTCAGGATATGGCTCTGCTCTCCAGCTCACCAGATGTCTGGAGTGTGTAATCGCTCCATTTTATAACTCTTTTAGCTCTGGAGCCAAAGACTGCATGTCTTTTCTATCACATTGGGAGTTATTTGGGAGATATCAGGAAGACCAGCTCTTTCACACATTGATATATGCAGTAATAGTAGGATTTCATTAAGGCTGTGAAGGTTGTCTGCTGACTCCTGACTCTAACTCTTGTCCATAGACTCCCGTTCCTTAGACTCTGTACTCTGATGTAACAAGGATGACACTAGTTAGTTCAACAGTCAGAAAAAACAAGCTTAAACCCTCAGCCAAAGAAAGATCCCTTCAGCTCATCAGCTTTGTGAAACCTCCACCATGTTGTGTGTGGGGGGGGACCATACCTGTCCTCCTAGCACATAAGATATCACTTCACTTCTCCATCACAATGCAGGTTTAAATGGTTCAACTGTATAATGACATATGCAGGAATGTACAGAGCCTTGTCCAGACCCCAGCTTAGTCCTACCGTAGTACCCATATCATTAGAACTGCTTCCCAAATGGAAGGAACCCTATTCCCTAACTAGTCACTACTTTTGACCAGAACTTTATGGAACCTTGTCATTAGTAGTGCACTATATAGGGAATAGGGTGTAATTTGGGGTGCATCCTTTAGCTGTCAAAGTCACATTCCTATGGGATTTAGAGTATTCCTACCAGCTTCTGTTTTAGCACCACTAGAAAACAGAGAGTTTGGTGGGGGTGAATTAAGTGCATCCTCTGTGTAACAGACAGCCAAAGTAAGAGGTCTAAGTATATAAATCAGGTGAACACATTTTGTGCCACACACTATGATCTATAATTTTTTTGAATGAATGAATTAACTAATTGATTATAACAAGCCCTCATCATACAGCCGAATACAGACAAGCCCTCGTGCCTCAGAGCCACTGCAAACCCTAATTTTGCTTTCAGTTACCCAGTGAGTTCCTGAACCTGATAGGCATGTTAAAGAAGGGCTCCCAAGTGGCGCAACGGTCTAAGGCACTGCATTTCAATGCTAGAGGCATCACTACAGACCTTGGTTCGATTCCAGGCTGTATCACAACCGGCTGTGATTGGGAGTACCATAGGACGGTGCACAATTCACCCAGCGTCGTCTGGGTTAGGGTTTGGCTGGAGTAGGCCGTCATTGTAAATACATATTTGTTCGTAACTGACTTGCCTAGTTAAATAAATGTTACATTTTTAAAAAGCCTTACCAACACACGGCAGTTTTGGTATGGGAAGAGACAGGCCTGGTTAGTGGGTATACTGTAGCTGGCACCCACAGGCAGTAAACCACTTGACAACAACATGGCTCTGGTTTCTAACTCCACCAGTCTGGCTCAGATAATATTTCCCCAATTTATAAAATCCTCAGGTTGTCATAGAGGTTGTCAGCTAATTCCCCTCAGTTTAGACGCTTTTCCTTCCCTCCCGGTATATTCAATCAGAAATATTGATGTAATCTGTGTTTGTTCTGATTGTCATAAAACCAATAAATACATTTCAATCTCAAAGCTACACTCTTAAAAACTTCTTAGGGCTGCAATCCCGTTAACGGGATGATATGACAACAGCCAGTGAAAGTGCAGGGCGCCAAATTCAAAACAACAGAAATCTCATAATTAAAATTCCTCCAACATACATGTATCTTATACCGTTAAAGGTTAACATGTTGTTAATCCCACCACAGTGTCTGATTTCAAATAGGCTTTACAGCGAAAGCACCACAAACGTTTATGTTGAGTGACCACCAAATCACAGAAAAACCCAGCCGTTTTTCCAGCCAAAGAGAGGAGTCACAAAAAGCACAAATAGACAAAAAAATTAATCACTAACCTTTGATGATCTTCATCAGATGACACTCATAGGACTTCTTGTTACACAATACATGTATGTTTTGTTTGATAAAGTTAATATTTATATCAAAAAATCTGAGTTTACATTGGCGCGTTACGTTCACTAGTTCCAAAAACATGCAGTGATTTTGCACAGCCACAAAAATTCAACAGAAATACTCATCATAAATGTAGATGAAAATACAAGTTATACAGATGGAATTATAGATATACCTCTCCTTAATGCAACCGCTGTGTCAGATTTCCAAAAAACTTTACGGAAAAAGCAAACCATGCAATAATCTGAGATGGCGCTCAGAAAATAAATAAAATTTTCCGCCATGTTGGAGTCAACAGAAATCAGAAATCACATTATAAATATTTCCTTACCTTTGATTATCTTCATCAGAATGCACTTGATTTGTTCGAAAATTGCCATTATTTATGTCCAAGTAGCTACTTTTGTTAGCGCGTTTAACACACAAATCCAGACGCTCTTGCAGGTCCATCCGAACGTCGGACGAAAACTTCAAAAAGTTATATTACAGTTCGAAGAAACTTATCAAACTAAGTATAGAATCAATCTTTAGGGTGTTGTTATCATAAATCTTCAATAAAGTTCCAACTGGAGAATTCCTTTGTCTGTAGGAAAGCCATGGAATGCAGGTCACTCTCATGTGAATTGCGCGGTGACCAGCCTTTGGCTCTCTGCCAGACACCTGACTCATTCAGCTCCCATTCAGCCCCACAACACAGTAGAAGCCTCATTCAAGTTTCTAAAGACGGTTGACATCTAGTGGAAGCCCTAGGAAGTGCAACTTCATCCATATCCCACTGTGAATTCAATAGGGGCTGGGTTGAAAATCGACCAACCTCAGATTTCTCACTTCCTGTTTGGATTTCTTCTCAGGTTTTTGCCTGCCATATGAGTTCTGTTATACTCACAGACATCATTCAAACAGTTTTAGAAACTTCAGAGTGTTTTTTATCCAATACTAATAATACTATGCATATATTAGCAACTGGGACTGAGGAGCAGGCCGTTTACCTTGGGCACCTCTGGGCACCTTTCATCCAAGCTACTCAATACTGCCCCTGCAGCCATAAGAATTTAATTAAAGCATATAGGATGTATCCTACAAGCACTAGAAATAACTATACAATGTCCTACTATCATGCATCCCATTCCCAATACTCAAGCAGTAGACACACAGCACCATTGCCTTGCAGCCCAAACTTGATGTTTCGGTGTTCTCATTGTTGCTCCTGCAGGGCTACCATTAGGAAAAGACGTTTCCTCACCGAGCATGACCTCTGACCTGGGCTAATCTGTCATGGACAGACAGGTCAGGGAACGCTCAAGGCTCAGTGCAAACCTGAACAGTCACATAGCTGCTGGACTGGACATACACTCACAATGGCCACTGGAGCCATAGTCTCTCACAAATCATCTCTGCTACAAACCTGGGTTCAAATCCTTTTAGCATTGGCTGTAGCCTGGATGGAGTGCCAGATGGGTGGGGTATGCACTTTTGCAAATATTCCATTGGTTCTATTTTGCCAGGTAAGCTCAATCAAACACAGATAAAGTATTTGAAATTATTTCAACTAGTATTTGAACACAGGTCGTCTCTTCTCATCTGGGACATTGAAGGATGAGGGGGACAACATGGCGGCACTAAATCAGGAACAATCAAACAGCGAGAAGGAAGGAAGCTAAAGCTGAGCCATGCCATTATTCATACCTTGATGTGTACTGTAATTACAGCTCAACTGACCTCCTGAGGTTATACACCACACGCACACACACACCATGCTAACCCTAACCCTATTCGAACCAGCTGAGGGTAGAATACTGTTTTATTTACATTTTAAATAATGGACTTCCTTCATGTCAGTGGTATAATCACCTTGTGGTTCATATTATCTAACATCCAATACTGCAGCAAGCAGCAAATAAGCGCCACAGGCTGCAGAGGGTGAACCCACTCTCCTTTTCTCTGACAATCTGATGAAAATCTCCTATGGCTCTGCCATGCCCCAGATCATGTACTCTAGAAAACAAGGAAAGGATTAGAGTGAGTTTAAGCAGGGGAACCTTCAGGTGTTTTAGGACTGTTCCTCAGGTGGGCTCAGCCTGTGCGTTCCAGCCCAGTAAGTCCCCACCTAAGTGGGATTCTTAACATGCACTGAAGGAAGATACTATCAGTCACATACTGCTCTGGTTCGGACTGTGCTTTTTTTATCTTTTCAATGTTTTATTGTTGTTTTTAATGACTGTGTGCGCGGTTTGGTCTGTAACAAGCCTCTGATACAGGCAGAGTTGGATCAAAAGCCATGAAACAAAATTACAATTCAGGTTTGTTTATGCCAAGGAAAACATGTTTTGAAAGATCTTCTTTGTCAAGTTGGGGGGTAGTGGATAGGTCAGGATTGTTTTAGTGTTGTTGCTGTGTTTAGTAATGTGTCAGTTTGGAGATGCCCCAACACACTCACAGTTGCACTTTTGCACGCACGCACACACACACACACACACACACACACACACACACACACACACACACACACACACACACACACAGACACACACACACCTTCTCTCTCGGAGGACCTGAGCCCTAGGACCATGCCTCAGGACTACCTGGCATGATGACTCCTTGCTGTCCCCAGTCCACCTGGCCGTGCTGCTGCTCCAGTTTCAACTGTTCTGCCTGCGGCTATGGCATCCTGACCTGTTCACCGGACGTACTACCTGTCCCAGACCTGCTGTTTTCAACTCTCTAGAGACAGCAGGAGTGGTAGAGATGCTTTTAATGATCGGCTATGAAAAGCCAACTGACATTTACTCCTGAGGTGCTGACTTGCTGCACCCTCGACAACTACTGTGATTATTATTATTTGACCATGCCGGTCATTTATGAACATTTGAACATCTTGGCCATGTTCTGTTATAATCTCCACCCGGCACAGCCAGAAGAGGACTGGCCACCCCTCATAGCCTGGTTCCTCTTTAGGTTTCTTCCTAGGTTTTGGCCTTTCTAGGGAGTTGTTCCTAGCCAACGTGCTTCAACACCTGCATTGCTTGCTGTTTGGGGTTTTAGGCTGGGTTTCTGTACAGCACTTTGAGATATCAGCTGATGTACAAAGGGCTATATAAATAAATTTGATTTGACACACACACACACACACTTGATTTGATCTGTGTTGCTCCAGACCCTCTGCTGCTCTGTCACACTGACATGTTTAACAAATAGTGTCTGGGCTGGGGGCAGGACATACTATTATGTCAGGGTGGGGGGCAGCAAGTTGTTGTCTATCTCAAGAAGCTATGATATAGTAAAATATGTTCAGGAACTTTCAGGGTGTAGGCATCAAGTTGTTGTCTATCTCAATAAGCTATGATTTAGTAAATCATGTTCAGGAAGTGACAACCTAAATCATATATTAGGTTAGTGTCTTCAGAATTCACATACTGACTTCAAATTACTTTTATGTTCTAGCCAGTTCACATCTATGTTCATATTCAATGATTATGTGATGAGAAATACATAGAGATGAGAATTAACTGTACATGTAAATGAGACTATCATCTTTACATCTTAATTCTTCCCAATGGATCTCCATACAGGCAGACATGAAGCCTGGCTGCTGCAGGATGTTCAGAGGAGGGGGTGGATGAGGTCTTTCTCCTCATTCATCAACCAAAGCAACAAAAGGTGCCTCTGTAAATATTTCAACTGGTTTGACACCTTGGTCGTGTCCCACAGCAGGCAGTCTGTTGCCTCTCAGAGAGACCCATTGTGTTCAGTGAGGGTGGTGAGGAGAGGCCTGCTTTGTGCCGTGTGCTGCCCTGATAACTCACTGTGTGTGTGTGTGTGTGTGTGTGTGTGTGTGTGTGTGTGTGTGTGTGTGTGTGTGTGTGTGTGTGTGTGTGTGTGTGTGTGTGTGTGTGTGTGTGTGTGTGTGTGTGTGTGTGTGTGTGTGTGTGTGTGCCCTTTAAGGAGGCAGCAGTGCTTGCATGCATAGCGTACAGCAGCGGACTGACTAGGTTTGCATCCCAAGTGGTCTCTGGTAAAAAATTGTGCACTATGTAGGGAATAGGATATAATTTGTGACACAGACTGGAGGATTAAAGCCCTGGTTGGTTCCCTGTCCTGTGTCTAACTGGCTGCCATGCATGCTCCAACGCCTTGGCACAGGGGACACAGTGTGCCACAGTTGGCCTGTTCACTATCTCTGTTCCCCAGGCTACTTAAGTCAGCCATGTCCCTTGATACCATCACACCACCATCAGTGGAGTGGGTCTTCAGGGAGGTTTCCAATAAGAGTAATGTCTTCCCTCGCGTCCGTCGCTCCGCCTGCGACCATTCAACAATTTACGGAGAGATTACAGATTCTAATAAAAATGTTGTAGTCTTAATTAAAGGATCTGCTCCTGATTTTATGACAGTCCCCCCCTTCTGTTGCTACCTCTCCAATCTAATTATACTGATATACCTCATTAGCATGAGCTGGCCATTGTTCAGCTCATTTGCATATTATATTTGATAATTGAATGAGGAGGCTGGTGATTAAATTAGAGGGAATGACAGATGATTCAGCTCCCGGTCCGTAAGGAACAATTAACAGAAGCTGGGAATTAGAGCTAGTTCATTTTCATGCATATTCATTTTGTTCCCCAGCTGGTTGCACTCTTGCTAATTTGAAATAGGCTCTGCACTACTGTGAAGTTGTGAGTCTGCTCTTTACTCGCCACTGCAGATCACAAGCTGCTGTGTTGTGTTCCTTCCTGCTTGGCATGCTCTTCAGACCCTGTCACAGATATACATCTGTCTAAAATGGCACCTTATTCCCAATATAGTGCAGGACCTATAAGGCTCTGGTCAAAAGTAGTGCACAATAAAGAAATCAGGGTGCCATTTTGGACACACAGAGAGAGCTGTGAAGGCTATGTCAGATGAAAGATAACACTTGGTGAATTGAAACATGTTTTGAACGTGTAGCTTCATCACTGAGGCAACACGTTTACAGGATGAATGATAAGACAGATTGGAGCAGTGTTGAGACATTCATTTCTGAGCACTTCTAGTGTAAACACAGACTACTCCTAGCTGGAGTCTGTTACATCTACAACTGTTGCTGCTGCCATGGCTTTATTGATGCCTGCCTGGTCTAGAAAACACAAATACAAATACAAGTGTTTTTTTTTATCAAATATGTTTTTTTTAAAAATTTTTAAGTAAAACATGGTTTTAAGTGTCTATTTTCATAATAATTACATTTCCACATTCCAATTATACAAATGTTCAAATTCTGCAAATTAGCATTTTAATTGTTAAGAGCCATGTTGAGAAAAATATTTTATTTTTACACAACGTTTGAAAGCGTTCCTCTTATGTTATTAATCCTAAAGACATGTCCTCCTGGACAATGTAGAACAAGGCTCCCTGGAATGTTTCCACGCTGGATCCAGGTTCCAAGGCGTCCATACAGGCAGGATAAATGTTTAGAGGGGATATTTGGAGCAGCTTTATCCTTTCACATGGTAATGTAAGCACTGGCGGCAGAAGAAAGCTGTCCTGACCCGGGGGGCACGCCGTGACACAGCCCCCTGATTCACCGCCCCCAGCCTGGAGCTTTGTTTATGTGTGTGCACAAGAAATAATGCAGAGCATAAAACAGGAGAACTTTGAAGGGGACCCACTACCCTGGATGATAAATGTTGCCTGCTCTAAGGGTATAAATAATCCATCCAATAGCACAAAAGTCATTTCAGGAGTGACTTATACATCGTCATTTGTACAATAACATTGGGGCATGTTTCCGCTCTCTCTACTGGGAACCTATCAGACTAGGGGTTGAATCATCCTCCTGGCGTTCCACACTTCTAACTTCTGAAGAAGACAGTTTGTAGTGAAGATATACTGTTTTTTTGCGATGTTTTTTTGCAACATTTAAAATAAAATGCTTAATTTGTTACCATTTTTATTAACTCCATTAGGCTACTGTAATTCAGTTGATTACATTATCATCATTATAGGTAAGCAGAGTTACACCAGCAGGCATAGCTTTTATGTCTTTATGTTTCTGTTGGACAAACTGATAGTTAGTTATAAGATGGTTGTAACGTAATGCAATAATCTCTCCAGCAGTATGAAAGTGGTGGAGAATTCAAAAATCAGACATTTTCTATAGCCTAGATTAATAAAATAAACACTTATAGATGTATAAGGTGGTGATTAAATATATTTACCTTCAGTTTTAAATTTTTTTAACGATTTTATGTGAGTTTGTGCTCTGTTTCTTTCAAGTTCCACTGCTGACGAACACAGTTAACCAGATATGGATATTTAAATCCGTTTGTAAGATCTTGTTGTTCTTGGTTTCCCTATTCATTGCCTTGCGAAATCTGTTCTCTTCCTACCCCAGTATACATCAATGCACAGACTGTCGTCTCATTGTCTGAACAGAGACAGTTTTAGGAGGCAGCGGAATTTACACAACCTTAGTTTGCTCTCATCTCACTATCTGTCAGTAGGTGGTAGGAGCTGTTAAGTGAAGTCCTTACATCAGTCACTTCCTCACAAGGGCTCTCTTTCTCGCTCCCCCCCTCTCTCTCTCTCACTTTGTCTCTCTCTCTCTCTGTCTTTCTCTCTCTCGCTCATGGTGTCTCTCTCTTTCTCGCTCTCTCTGTATCTCTCTTTCGGTAGCTCTCTCTCTCTTTCTCCTGGTCTTTCACTCTCTTGGTCTCTCTCTCTTGGTCTCTCACTCTCTTCTTTCTTCATCTCTCTGATGCGGCCTCGGCTCTTATCAGTAACTTGACCGTGCCCACTTCCAGACTTCCAGCTAATGTAAATGTTTGCAGAGAAGATGGAGATCTGTTCTGTTGTTGTGTGTTTTTTTTTTTTTGGGGGGGGGGGGGGGGGGGTGAGATGAAACTGAGATTTGTGGAGCGGTAACACACACACACACACGCATGCACACACACACACTCAAGTCTCAAAGTTAAGGATGGCCAAGGTGTATAGACTAGCAAGGTAACAGGAACTGTAGCAATGTGTGTGTACTGATATATCTTTCCCTCTCTCACTCACTGAGTGCTTATGTAAGGAGAGAGTACAGTGTATACCAGCTACGCCCCCTGAGTAATTAGTGTTGTGTTCTCCATTAGGTACCTTGACCTCTGTAGCAAGAACATTTGCGACTCACAACCTGGATTCAGCCTTATGTAGCAAAATGTGAAGTTGTGTTTTTTTACATTGGATAAGAGTAGAGACTCAGAGCTACAAAACTGTATATCATACACTGCATTTGAGGAACAATGGGAAAGTAATTCTGCTTTGAAAGTTGATCAACTTGTAAACTGACATTTTAGAAAATTGCCTTTGAATGTTTTGGTATCTAGTGAAGAGCTCTTTGTCTACACCCACTCAGCATCGTTCTTAAGTTCTTAAGCTTTAGTCCCACCCATCTCGTTTTACCTCTGTATAACATGAAAACAGCCCAACTAGCTCTGCTGGCAACAATTTCATTATGCTTTTTTGCAGACGTTTACTGACACCGGCCGTATTCAACGGATGTTGTACACACGTCACGTAACATTAGCTAACGAGCCAGCCAGCTAACGTTAGCTAGTTAAACAACAATGAACAACAGACTCTAACTAGAAAAGCAAACAGCTCTGGGAAACGAATAATAACGTCTGCTAGGGAGCCAGCCAGCTAACGTTAGCTAGCTAGCTAACAGTACACTTGATCTTAAGACATATAGTTGGCTAGCTAGGTAAACAATGAACCTAGCTAGGTAAACTATGTTAAGACCACACATGTAACGTTAGCTAATGAGCCAGCCAGCTGACGTTATCTAGTTAAACAACAATGAACAAAGTGCCAAAAATGCCTAACATTAGGCTCTAACTAGAAAAGCAAACAGCTCTGGGAAACAAATAATAATGTCCACTAGGGAGCCAGCCAGCTAACGTTAGCTAGCTAGCTAACAGTACACTTTAGCTTAAGACATATAACTAGCTAGCTAGGTAAACAACGTTTAAGATCACACATGTCACGTAACGTTAGATAAAAAATCAGCCAGATAACGTTAGCTAGTTAAACAACAATGAACAAAGTGGCAACAATGCCACAGGGCTGGGAGCTAACCAACCAGCTAGCTAACATTAGGCTCTAACTAGAAAAGCAAACGGCTCTGGGAAACAAATAATAACATCAGCTAGGGAGCTAGCCAGCTAACGTTAGCTAGCTAGCTAACAGTACACTTTATCTTGAAATGAAACCATTTTCTGTCAAAATTAGAAAGGTGTAATATCTGAAAATGTAGCTAGCTAACGCTTGACTATTTTACCTGTATACATCAACATGCATCATGGACACATCTCCCTGTCAGGAATGCCATACCATGGTTGCCCTTAATTTGAAGATGTAATCCAGAGACAGGTGTTTTCTCCATCTCTTTAGCTATCATACTCTAATTCCACTGATTTCAAAACTTGATCTTCCAGAAAATGGAGAGCAACACTTATGCAGCTCCACCACACAATACATTTTTTTAAAAGCCGTGTTTGACCTCAAATAGACAGACACTTTCAACGTGGCAGACCCATCCTCTTTCGACATGTCCAGCCCACTCATTATCTCAGCCAATCATGGCTAGTGGGAAAGTTGCTACTTTTTCTGTGGCTTAACCAACAAGGCTCCTAATTTAACAATTTTATTCGTATTTACAGATGGCAAACAAGTTTGTTATTAAGGTGCATGAAAGTTCACATGTTCAAGAAGGCATTTCTGCCAAAAAAACGCATTTTGATTAACAAATATTTTTTATGTTCAAACAGCTCTCCTGTGAAGTCGTGACTTGCGACATACGCCTAGTTTCCTGAATCGGGTCATATTTAGGTAGTTCTGTGTCACCTGATTTCATGTTTAAGTAGGCCTATTACACATTTAACTTGTCATCCATTATTCTCTCCTTTAATTGTTTATGTCCTGCTCCTCCGTCTGTTCTTTTTCTCTTTCTTTGCTTTTCCATTCACTTGTAAAGCTAAACCAAATGTACATCTTCAGGGTGACGTCCTTAACCTCACGGTTCACAGTCATTGTAACGTTACAGACTTAAAAACCAACTGCCCGACTAAAGACCCACTGTTGACCGTCTTGAACTACCTAGTTTCACAAAGTTAAGTTTACGTACCATTTGTTTTCCCAGAATAACTTCTTTAAGACTTCTGTAATGGGATGCCGTAAAAGCGCAGCAGCCCTGTCTGAGAGAAACACCCACCAGTTGTACTTCAGAAAGGGCAGATCTGTCAGGGCTAGGTCGCTTTTTACGGTGTCTCCATGTAATTGAGGGCTGATTCATTGGTTCGAACGCTTGTCATTACTTTTATTACCTTGAGGGTCTGGGTAGCTGATACCTCTGTGAATGAGGTAGGATCCAGTTCAGTGCCAAAGGCCTGTGGGTGAGGAGGAACAATGAGAGCAAAGTCATTTTTCTCCCCCGGTTGTATAGTTACTGGACTGGGGGGAAGCAGCTTTGAAAGGGCCACAGTTTTGAACACAACCCACTGGCCCTGGCACTGGCTGGCGAGTCTTGTTTTATGTCTTCTCTGCAGGGCACACACACGCACACACTTACATGCACAAACACACACACACACTTGAAGAAGGACAATTTGTTTGGCTGTTTGATGCTCCTCTAGACACAGGCTGGTAGAGGATTATATGTGATGGCTCAGTGATTAGTGGTTGTGGTGGTACGGCTACAGTAGTGTGCATTTGGTTCCAGGCTCTTGCTTTAACACAGACATCAGTTGTCCTAAAGTCCCGCTAACTTCTGAATGCTTGCATTATGAGGCTGACTACCTGCATGCGGTCCCATGGTCCCTCAGGGAAGATGTTTATTCGGTATTGCTTTATGGATTATTACGTTACAGGTATATGTCCTGCTGAAAGATTCATTTCCCCGGGATTTCATTTTGGATTTATGAAACGCCTCTGTTGCCAGGTTCTCTTTAAGCATCCTGGCAAAGAAGATAATCATTGATTCACTGTGAAGCTTCGCGGTGCTCCCTCAAAAACAACCAAACGCTACTGTGAGGATAACCAGATCACACATGCAGAGAGAGAGAGCGAGCAAGAGAGAGAGGGTGAGCGAGAGAGAGAGAGGGTGAGTGAGAGAGAGAGGGCGAGCGAGAGAGAGAGAGAGGGCGAGCGAGAGAGAGAGGGAGAGAGAGAGAGAAGGCGAGAGAGAGAGAGAGAGAGGGAGAGAGAGAGAGAGAGAGAGAGAGAGAAGGCGAGAGAGAGAGAGAGAGAGAGGTAGAAAGAGAGAGAGAGAGAGAGAGAGAGAGAGAGAGAGGGAGAGAGAGAGAGAGAGAGAGAGAGAGAGAGAGAGAAGGCGAGAGAGAGAGAGAGAGAGAGAGAGAGAGAGAGAGAGAGAGAGAGAGAGAGAGAGAGAGAGAGAGAATGTGGAGTTGACATTTCCAGAGTTCCATTCATAATTTTTAGAAGCAGATCTTTATCTTCTGTTTAGTTAGTGCTATAGGAACTTAGCATTTTCGTATGACAGAAAAAATAATAACTTGATCAAAATAATAATCAAAATAAATTCATAATTAAATTCAAAATGAATGGACATGATACATACCATGTGAAAATACATACATTATGTGAAAACTGCGGTACAAATACCTTCATAGCTCTCTGACTTGATGATGTGAACTTCAACTTCAAGTGACATGACGTGAACGTCCCATCTATTTGTTCTAGCTTTGCCTTCAACATTTGTCTCAATTCCACCGTTGTGTGCATTCATCCCTATGAGAGAGAGGTGGTGTTGTTTTAAACCTCTTCCAAAGCATCTTAAGATAGCTCTTCATTTGATACTGCACTGTTTGGAGAGAGCTTTTGAATGCTGCTGTAGAACCTAGTCCAGAAGGGCTTCACCTTTCAGATGATAAAACAGTGAATTATTGGTTTGTTTATCACGCTCTTAAACCCTAAAGTGCATTATTAAACAGAGAACACATTAAAAGGGGTATTGTTAAAAGTATTTAAAAAATCTTGTAAATCCCAGTAATTTATGTCGTCATGGTCAAGAACCTTCACCCTGGCCTTCTGGTTCCAATTTAGGCCTTGCTGTCTGGGTCTGGGTTAGTCTGTACCTGGGACTAGGATGCTGCAGTCACTACACTTTGAAAGCTAGAGAAACACACCGGAGGTCATGTCAGTAAATTGTAGCTGGGAAAAGGTAATAGTGTAGTGCCATTTTTCCAGACACAATTTACTGATCTGACCTCCACAGAGTTTCTCTTTCTACCTTCCTTCCATACTGACCACAGCCTGCCCTGACCCCAGCCCCAGCCTCTAGGGAAAGACAATAACGGTTCAGACCAGCAGACTAACTACGTCCCAAATTGCGCCCTATTGCCTTATTAGTGCACTAAGTTTGGCCAGGGTCTATGGGGCTCTATTCAGAAGTAGTGCACTATATAGGGTGTAGGGTGCCATTGGGACGCAAACCCAGAAGAGTCACCAGACCCCTTGGCTTCTTCTGCCTTGTGTGTTGATCCTTTCCTCTTCTCCTCTTCTCCAACTCTCCTCCTCTCCTCCTCTCATCCTCTCCTCCCCTCCTTAATCAAACAATCTGGGGAGTGATTGGATTTTAATATTACTGGGCCCAGTCATAATGGTGTGAAGGACGGATGGAGGGGATGGTCGGCAGGGCCCTGGTGGATTGGAGCAACATGTCAGCTGCTCAACCCCACCCAGGGTTGGTGCCATTAATGGTATTGCTTAATTTCTTAAAGTGGCGGTAACACCGTGGGAGCTGGGTCACCGTGGTTGGTAGAGCCAGACCCTGCAGACTCTGCTCTGCCCAGCTGTCTTGTCCTGGACTGGGCTATTACTGTAACAATGGAGGCAGGCCATCCCACGAATACAAGGTGATTAATTCAGCAATACTATTTCAGTCAGTAGTTTTGAGATATGAGTCAGAGTTGGATTCATTTAATACCATTTAAAAAGCTCTCCTGAGCAGACATGAAATTGACCCCAACCCTGACATGAACAGGCGTACCAGAGCGTCTAACCTATCATTTTCTTTGATGCTTATCTTTGATGCAGTTGTTTTTTCCCTTCACTAAGTGACTCTTCCTCAATGCCTCATTGTCTCACAGCAATGACAGGTAAATAAATATATCATGTATTTCACAACTAACTGCCTAATAACAGTTTGGTTCAGTGGAAAGGGATGTAGTATAGCTAACCCTTCACTGTGTTTTATAGGGAATAATTGTTGAGTGGGTGGCTTTGACCTTTATTTCTCCTCTTAATGGACGTTTGTGTGTTTTGTTTTTGCGCTAGATTTATGGTGGGTGGGGCTGGGTGATTTACGACGCTCTGACACTGTCGGCAGTGGGACCAGAGTGACTGACTGTACTCTGTGTGTGTTCCAGGTGATCCAATGCAGTCTGGCCACCAGCCCTGTGAGCTGTACACACATATGCACGGATGCGCATACATGCACATAAACACACACACATATAAATGAATACACACATACAGAAAAACAGACAGATAGACACGCACACACACAATATCTCTGTTGCCTCCCCTGTGCTCTGGTGACCTGATTCTTGGCTGATATAGGAGTTCAACCCTGTTCAGTTCTCTTATCTGTGCTTTCTGTAACAGCCCCCCACACAAACCAGGACATCTATAGTAGGATATAACCCCCCCACACACACACGAGGTCATCTATAGTAGGATATAACACACACACACACGAGGTCATCTATAGTAGGATATAACACACACACACACACGAGGTCATCTATAGTAGGATATAACACACACACACCAGGTCATCTATAGTAGGATATAACCCACACACACACGAGGTCATCTATAGTAGGATATAACACACACACACACGAGGTCATCTATAGTAGGATATAACACACACACACCAGGTCATCTATAGTAGGATATAACCCACACACACACACGAGGTCATCTATAGTAGGATATAACACACACACACACGAGGTCATCTATAGTAGGATATAACACACACACACACGAGGTCATCTATAGTAGGATATAACACACACACACACGAGGTCATCTATAGTAGGATATAACACACACACACACACAAGGTCATCTACAGTAGGATATCTGACCATTCCTGGAGCAATACATACTGTCAATTGAATATAGAGTTCAGAATATATAAATATGTCTAATGATATAGCCTATATAACTGCTGGGTGAGAAGAGAATGTGTTGGCTAGTGTGTTTTTATGTTTTTCTCATACCACACCAACTAAATATTAAAACAAGAGCTACGGAATACTTACTGTGTTATTATGCCATTGACAATTATCCCTGTGTGGCCCAGGCCTTCTCCTCCTCCTCCTCCTCCTTCTTCTCCTCCTCCTTCTCCTCCATGCTTTTAAGGTTGACAATATCTGAATAATTACTTCATGGTGTCACTTTCCCATAAAAGCAGCATCCATTCCTCCAGATCGATAGAACACAAGTACCCAGTATTACATTGGGATGTTGACACACACACACAGTGCTCTTTCATTATCTGTGTAACCTAAGATGATTAAATTCTTGTCACTAGAAGTTAAATTGGCCATTACCCATCTAAGATGAATTGGTCCTTAAATGTCCTATTTAAGAGACCTGATAGTAAGTGCATGGGGAGTGCAAATACTCAGTGCTGTTCATAATTTATTTGTTGACAGATGGTCAAAATAACATTTAGCTGTGGACATGTGTATTGGAAAATACCGAAAGACATAAAGGAGGATCCTTCAAAAAATAAGAACAGTATTTTGACAAACCCATTGTAAGCAGGAACAATAATATTATCTACTGTATGTGATGTAGCTAGTGATAGTGAAAATTCCTCTGTAAAGGGGACACGCTATTTGCTTTAACTCCTCCCAGCCTTTTCATAGTCGATTAAGGGTCATTAAGCCGTTCTCATTTCTCTGCATGGATCACATCAGTGGTAACTGCCATTGCTCATCATTTAACCTGACTTTAACCCTTAGTTTTCATTGTTATTCCTCAATATACAATGTTGCATGCTACTCTCTCCTCCCAGTCCTATTATTTGTCTCTTTTAAAACGCCCCATAGTCTCTATATTAAATCAAGCTGTCAGAGTGATTCCCTTGAGATGTTGGACTTGCAGCTTTTCCTTCCAGGTCAGTATGGCGGCCTCTCTTCCACGCTCATGCCTTGGCATTCATCTTTTAACTGCAAATGTGCATAGGCTACTATTCAATTAAACCTTAAATGTTAAATGTATCTGTCATTATTTTTTATACAAAAGTTATTATGGTCTTATGACAGCCCAAAATATGCATTATTAGTTTGTATCTGGCTCTTTTATTATGATAAGCTAAACCAATATAAATTATATTTGGAGCTAATTTAGTATTACACTAATTAGCGAAAGAATGATGCCAACCACACACCCCTTCTCGGTGTAGAACATTGGAGAGTCAGGTCTGGGCCACTGTAACCGGCCGCGCTATACAGTACTGCTCCATTCACTTCGCACGGCCGCTGATGGGACTGGGACAACACGCTGGAATCTATCCAAACAGGACCTGCTATTCGATTTCACAAGTCCAACCAATTAGAGAGTTGCATCACACCTTGACTTATGTAAATTGTTTGGTGTATTCAATCATTCATGATGTGGTACAATGCCCCTCAGAAGAGTCCAGTTGCACTGAGTGACCAGGTAGCAACTAAATGCCCTCTGTTGTTTTAGACCGAAACAGTTGGCAGGCAAGCTGTCCTTATTTTCTCAAACACATTAATGAGGAATCAATAAAATGTTAATTGCATATATTGTGCAAGTGTCCGCTGAACTAAAGACGCAATCACAGATGCAAATGCAAAGGTAGGCTATACGACTGGATAAATGGATTGAAATCATAGTAATAATTTTTTACTCCTCTAAAACATAACTATTCATTTTTCTGAATGGGATCAATTCATTGGTTGACAGGACTAGCTCAGAAAACGGGTTGTCATTCGGTTAGACCATATATTATTGTAATGGTGAAATTCTGTAGTGTCTCTCTAGTTAGCCTTAATAAATGTCATTAATTTCCTGCGCTATCTCAGTGTGTGTGTGTGTGTGTGTGTGTGTGTGTGTGTGTGCGCGCGCGCGCGCGCACGATCAGAACGCTCCCGCGAGCGGGTGTTAATAGTGTTTGTTGTGGTTCTGGTTTAACGCAATGGATAGACACGCCCATTGAATAGCTGATAAAAGATCAACAACAGACACTACATAGATGTTGCACATCTTAAGTTTTTAGAACGTTCCAAACTTTTGGCATGAACTTTGCGTGCATGACTTTTCTTGAATGTTCTGTTTACACTGGCCAGTCGTTTTCATGGAATTTCGTAAGTCATGATTTTATATTTTCTTTTGCAATTAGTGTTGCCAACAGTGATTAAATCATACAGGCCTTAACTGGCGCGGTTATCAGCAAGCGCAACTCGAAACGTAATAAAATAAATGTAAATATGCAATGGTCTTCTCCAGGCTGCCCTGTGCAAAGCATCAATTAAAGCGAATTCAGGTTGATGTTATAGGATTATGTGATGGCTGTCGTGTGGTATTTAAAAAAAAAGTGTAATAAAAAATGATTTGATATTATTAAGTGTTTTTATATTTTTATGTTGTAAAATATCAATAGATATGAGAAGTATAGGTTAAAATCCATCTGAAATTCAACCAATTCGACAGGATATCATGCACTATTTTTGCAGTATTTTTGCTACGGCCTACTCTGATAATTCCTGCAAAGAAATAGGTCAGATTGACTAAGGTTTGATAAAGTTCTCATGTTTATTTGACCTATGATCTCGCTTAGATTTATCGATTGTGTTTGAAATAGCCTACCAATTCCAACAAAATTACCATAGGCCTATCCTTTTCCCACACTATTTTGCCCACTCTTAATTCACAATCAAAATTAAATATTCCAGGCATTTTAAGTGTATAGGGTTGAAATGTGTTTTACCTTAAAGGGAAGAATACAACTTTGTAAATGTTATGAATCTACAGTATAATAAATGTGTATCTAGGACATTTGTCTCTTGAAACTTTCCTCTCCAGGCTAGATGCACCAATATTGTTATTCCTCTGTCAGTAACATCTGGTTATCTCCGGTTATCTCTAACAGGCAGCATTGTTTCCTGCAAAGTCTCTAAAACAGCTCAATTACACATCTATTATCTACCCATTGTCATTCAAACTTCCGATTAAGATTTCGGTTTTTGTTTTGTGTTTTCAATTGTTTTCATTTTATTACGAATGCAAATGTTTATGTATGTATGTAGGTATGTATGTGTGTGTGTATGTATGTATGTATGTATGTATGTATGTATGTATGTATGTATGTAAGTATGTAGGTAGGTAGGTAGGTAGGTAGGTAGGTAGGTAGGTAGGTAGATAGGTAGGTAGGTAGGTAGGTAGGTAGGTAGGTAGGTAGGTAGGTAGGTAGGTAGGTAGGTAGGTAGGTAGGTAGGTAAGTGTGTCCATATATAAGTATGATAATATTATTACAGTGTATAAGCCCATGTAGGCTGGGAATCATGAAGATGCATGACACTATAATGAAATCAATCAATCAATAAATCGTAGGCCTAGCCAACAGTTGAGTTGAATTAGGATAATGGTGTTTAATACAAATTAAATTATATCTACAAGATATAGAATTTCATTCCTGAGTCTACTTTGATCCTGTGATATTATGGTCAGACATTAAAATAACAAGTTAGACCCACTTTTAAAAGGAATTTATAGCCAACTACAAATGGGATAATTAATAACAGGCTATATATTTCGTCCAAGTCTACTGTATTTTTTTGTTAATTGTTCCTATTATCTCAAATTATTTGATGAGTGCTAACTAATTGTGTCCAGGTAGCCTAGTCTTTGCGTAGCCCGGTTAAAAACACACACAGGTACTTGGTTTGAGATGTCATTACTGAGACGTCTGACCCGTGCGTAATAACGCAATTGACTGAGTGGAATGAAAATAAACTGCGGCCAGATTAGGGTGGGTTTACGAGCTGATCTCTCCCCTAAACTAGCTCTTTCCAAAGAGAGAAGTGGGTTTGTTGTGGCTTCATTCAATGTATCGTTTGCAGGTGATGCCAGGCGCAGATAAGAAGCCGCCGATCCTTGTTGGCTGTCTAGACTTGTGACTTAAACAGTGAAACTGGATTGATCACAACACAAATTCGCCCATAGAAAGTAAATGACCAGAAGCCAATCGACCTTAATTCCAATCTCCCAGCCTCAGAAAAACGGTTATGTTAAGCATTAGGTAGGCTGCGCTAACCCTCAAATTGAGGGTGTCTTATTTACTTTAAATAATATATATTATTGTTCATTCCACATGCAAGTTTTAAGCTCCAATGTTTTTTAAAGTTAAAATGATTAAATAGCCTGCGTAATAAAACCAACATAATAACATGGTAATAAGGATTTCCCCCAAATCAATAGGCCTATCAGATTAGCATGATAATAGTTATAACATTCAACATTTATATTATAATTATAATTATATTTAATTATACTTTTCGCAGTGGTTTTATACTTAATGCAGGGATAAATAGGGAACTAAAACCGATTGTAAACTTATTCACCTTGTTAGTAGAATTGTTATTTTTATAAATTCAGAAATATATTGGTGTTTGATTTGTTGTATATAGGCCTACACCTCTGTGGTTTAGAAGCTCGGGGAACTGGGGGCCTATAAGGTTTGCGTGAAGCATACTCGTTTTGGGAATACCTTTGGTTGAAGGTTTTGATGTTTATAGCTCAAATAACCACTGGTCCACTTGATGAACTGCATGCCACAGGCTGAGTGAGGGAACGGGAGTGTAAGCCTAGTGAGGGAACGGGGTGTAAGCCTAGTGGGGGAACGGGGGTGTAAGCCTAGTGAGGGAACGGGGGTGTAAGCCTAGTGAGGGAACGGGGGTGTAAGCCTAGTGAGGGAAATTCTACAAGAGTTTATGCAAAGACTGTGTACCTTAGACATTATAAAGATTTAACAGTTTATTTTTGATCAGTTATTACTTCCTTTGTGAATCGTTGCCCTGACAATAAATAACAATAACTTACTTTTGTTAGAGAGGCTCAAACAACCTGCCCTTTTCCTATTAAGATCAAATATTTAACAACAAGAATCTGTTTTATATAATCTTCGGAAATCATGCTCCTTTTTAAGACAAACACACGAGTCTATGGACTTGATAACGAAATAAATGTATCAAAAATCACATAAAGAAACCAAGAGACGATATGTTCACAATGAATTGCAGAATGTCCATCTGGTTCGACATCAAATGGCTCCAATGTAATATGGAGGGAGGCTGTTTTGTAAATCCATCACGAGAATCTTCTATCTTCTTTCGGTTCATGCAACGAAGTTCGGTTTTTCTTTTGTCACTGATATCCTCAAAACTGCTGAACTGAGTCTTAAAGAAGAAGGGCTTTCGTTCGCGTTGCTTTATAGTGCCGTTAGGTAATTGTTCAACATTTAGAATATGTCATTTTCTCCTCCATGTCCGAAACGACTCCTCTGTCTTTAGGACGCTGTGATGAGCTGGTCACATGCAGGGGACCGGGGCGGGAACATGCTAGGCCTGGGACCGAGGCTGGTGGCTCGGTCTCACGTCTCCACGGGACTGGGTACCATGCTGTTCGGGGTGTCGGGTAAGTGCGATGACAGAGAAGTCACGTCGCTGCCGGATGAGTTTCCCAATGAACCCGATTCCGAGAAAGACACCTGTAATGTGCAAAGACAGTGATGTCAAAATAAATATGTTCTGGCTTTGTTTAGGCTACAAATGTTGCCACTTCTGACGTTGAAAATTGCCATTTAACGTTTTTACTTAGCAAATTTAAATTGATGACATTAAAATGAAGAAAAAAACTCAGAAAGTGTTGTCATCAAAATGAATACGTGCGTGTGTGTGTGTTTACGCGCGTGCGTGCGTTCGTGTGTGAGAGAGCGTTTGAATGTGTGTTCGTGCGTAATTACGCGTACCCACATGTGCACCCACATTAGCATGCAAGTATAGAATGTCTCCTCTATCTTACCAGTTGTTGAAAGGCCGGCTGGTCCAGATCACTCTGCAGGGCGAACTCGCTGAGGGCCTTCCAGGGCGGCTGGTAGGTCTGCACCTCCACCGAGTTACCCTGCACCGTGTTGTCGTGCCTGATAGGGCTTCTGGCAACCAGAGGCGTACCTGTGAGCCCCTGTAGACTCTAATACGAGATTAGAATAGGAAATCCAAATTAAATCTATACTTTGGTAGAGTCGAAGAAAATAATCAAGTTCCCAGATCAGAATGTCAGCATTTTGTTATGTAGTCTTTGCTTTCCAGTACAGGTCATGCACAATTGAATTCTTGATTAATTATTTATTGGCAGGTTGAATACAGAAAAACAATAATGAAAGAACAGCTAGTGGAAATGACCGGCCTCGGACCAAGGGTTATTCAAGTGTGGCACTGGTCAAATCATTCCAGAAAAACGAATTCTTTGCCTTTAATAAGAGGTAACCATTTGGCCACAAGTACTTCTTTGCTGACCAACCTAGACTCACGGGTAGACGTAACATAGTAAACGAAAATCTTGGAGACTTATGATATGTACGTTTGGTATGGTATTAATTTGTGGATGTCTATCATCCATTTCGTATGAAATGTTACGAATTACAATTCGTATGATATGTCACTAATTGCAATTCTTATATCCCGGATTCTCGTTTACTATGTTAAGTCTAGTCTATGAGACCAGACTGTGCTGACATACCTCAACTATCGCAAAAATGTAAGGATTCAACGATGAACCAAACATAAAGAAAAAGTAGTAGGCTAGAGGAAGTATAAAAAATCTTTCCGAGATTAACTTACGAAGATGCTTACAGTCTTATCACTGTGTTGCTGCTGCTGAAGTTGCTTCATGAGAATAGATCTCTTTTTGTCTTTGCATCTTTTATTCTGGAACCAAACTCGAATAACCCTTGGGCTGAGGCCGGTCATTTCCACCAGTTGTTCCTTCATTAGCGCATCTGGCCGCGGATTGGCGTTGTAGCAGGTCCGTAACGTGTGGAGCTGTTTCTCGTTCAAAACGGTTCGCACTCGTGTTGTCTTCTCTGACTGCTTGTGGACGTGGTTTCGGTGTGGTGCCCGTACTGTCACCGGCTCTGCTGAAGAGAGGCGGAATTATATTTAATAAAAAAGGAAATTAACTAAAGTTTGACTTATATTGTTATGAGTGTCATTGTTATTATTGTTATTATTAATTATTTCCCCAGGCTATGCAAATACGTTTTTTCCTGGAGCATGTTCCTTGTCATAGGTTAGTTACTCTTATTAATCTAAAATATAACTTATTGAACTCTTGCCATGCGTTATAATATATATATATATATATATATATATAGAGAGAGAGAGAGAGTACGTGTGGATGGAGAGTCTGTTATCGTAAATATATATATTTAACCATCCACACGTACTCCATTTGATCTTGGTATTCCCCCCTAATAAATACATCGCCCATATTGAGCAACAATTATGTCTAGGCCCCAATGACAATGTAATTCTAAAAGCATGTAAGCTTTATTGCATTATAGTTCAATAGGCTACAGATTCCCATCCGCGCACTATGACACACTCCTTGTTTATGTCATGCATTAAGTTTTTGTTAAATTAAAAAGGCTTAGTCAATTAGGCAACAGAAACTGTGTGTAGGCCTACTCGTTAACATTTCTATCTACTACAATTCTTTAATTTGCACATTAAGAGATTATCTGTAAAATCGTATTTATTGTTATCCAGATGATCCTGATAGGCCTAAAGTCAAGGAGCAGGGATTAGCCTAACCTTTGAAGTTATAATAGCCTACTGTATTTGTATTATTGGGTCATGTAAATTAAGCTATCAAAATCCTTTAAAAAATCCAACGTCACTTAATTTCAAAATCTATCCATTTTAAAAGCTTGGTTTAAAATGAAATCATATCTCAGTGATTTTCCATGGAAAAGTTTAAAGGTCAGTCTGATATTGGTCGCCTATTGCCTAATATAGCCTAGTTATTGACATCTTAATGACTCAAAGCTTGCATCTGATTTTTTTCGTTATGATCATAAAATTAGGCCTATCGATAATTCTAGGAAATATATTTAGAACTATTATTATCAGGCTATTATTAGGATCATTAATATAACAATGAATATCATCATTCTGATTAACATGATTGCCTCCGTATTATTATTATTGTTGTTGTTTTTCTTCTTATTATTATTATTACAGAAGTCAGTGGTGGTGTTGTTTTGGATGTGCAACTGACCTGCTAAGTGTAGTGATCTGTTGGAGTGGATATGTCCGGGGCTGATTGGGCTTCCGGCAGAGCTCCGCTCCATTAGTAAACTGTGGTCCGCCCGACACAGCAGCTCCTCATCCCGGAGAGAGAACTCATCCCCCGGCAAGAGCTGCCTGCTACACACGGAACATCTGAAACACTCGATGTGGTACACGTTGTCCCGGGCTCGCATCACCAAATCACTGCTGCTGAATCCCAGGTTACATTTTGCACATTTTATTCCAAATAACCTGCAAGGAATAAATGAAAAAAAAACGTATTGAATTAAACAACAACTTCTAAGAGCCATTTGATTTGTTGTTACTGCAGTTTTTGTTCCAAGTTTTACATTACTAGGTCTACTTCGAACGTCAGAAACAAGGCTAAGATAAATATTACTGTGCATTGTTTAGCCAGGATCAAATAATAAAAGCTAACTTGAACTATTTTAATTGTAGAAAAGCTGCTTAATTGTAGGTCAAATGGCCTTTTATGCTTTGAACAACAGATACATTTTGCATGGAATTACGCAGACTGAACACACTTTTTTTTATAAACCTTCCAAAACAAGGACATTTGTATTTTTAGGCCTAATAAGCATCTGTGATTTAGGTACAAGTCTTGCATGTATATGGATATGCTATATTTTAGTTTTTAGGCTACCTCCTCATTCACACCAGCGTTAAAATACGTTCAATCACTGACAAAATATCTCCAAAGAATTTCAATCCCTACCTTACATAATCTCTTTTGCAATAGGTTTTTCCGTCCCGTACGAAGCAAGTGCATGTCTCATCCAGGTACTGGCTGCACTCTGCACACTTCAGACAGGCTGCATGCCACTCCAGGTCCGGGGAAACTCTCAGAATGTACTGGTCATGTATCTGACTTCCACAGCCTACACACATCGCGAATCCGGACTTCTCTGCAGAGAGCACAGACATTGTAACCATTCTTTCCCATGTACACAGTTAATGACACCTTAAATCACACTTTTTGAGAGCCACTGGCCTACATGTCACTTCTTCGTCTTAAATTGTCTTATACAGAGCGAAATACTCCCAGTTTCTCACTGTATTACATTCCAATGACTAAAACCTGTTCTGAAATTATGCATAATCGTTTAGAAAGAAATCTAAGATAAAATGAACTATAAACAAGAAAAAGTCCGCATTATGGATAACAAAACAATACCAATACGAATATATTATATTTGCTTTATGCAAATAAATATATGAAACACGATGGCATTTGAATGCGATAACAGAATATGTTTTAATTTCAGAGGCTACGATTTGTAGGGTCATCTACAACACTGGGAAAAGCGGATAAAAATACATGCAGAAAATGGCACTTACTTTTGGAATGATCCCCCATATCACCCAAGAAAGAAGAGTTGAAAATAATATCCACCATACAGGAATGATGACGGGATTGCGATAAGATGCAGAAAATAAGTAAGAAGGAGAAGAAGAGGAGAAAGGAGGGAGGTGAGTAGCCTGTGCCTGGCTGTCTGATAACTTCAGTTCGGACTGTGGGACGGCCCCGGGAAGAGGCGCTGCAGTGTCCCACACACTCTCTGACGTCACGCGTAAAACTGGACAGCCATTCGTCCCACATAACATATTCCCACTGTCATATCAAGTCTCGCTAGAGATTTTAAAGAATGAAGTAGTTCGAAAATGTTTATTTATTTTGAAACAGTTGGTTATTTGTTAGAATGCAATAGGTAATTCTAAGGTCATTTTGGGGCTTGGATATTTGCCTACGTTTATGGTGAGCTTTTTTGGTTGATGCATTATTTCCTGACAATTACTGCTAATTATTTTAAATCTGTACACTTTTATTAGGCCTACATTGGAATTGGAATTAGCAGGAGTAAGCATTAAATTGCATGTTTTTCCTGAGACAGAGGAGAATGCACACAGAAAACCCGTCATGACACCTGATACCATGTGAATCAGTACATCCATCTACTCGAGAACAACAAGGACACCTACTGGAGGAACATTAGAAGTACAATTTTACTGCTTCATGACAGGACAGGAGAGCAGCGCAGTGAGCCACTCTAGACTGTTACCTGCTTTTTAGATATGCATAAAATAAAATGTATCCACAAAGTTTCTGTATTGAATTTGTTCTATTTCATATATCAAATTAATAAAATGTAGGTAGGTTCCTTTCATTGTCTCGGAATTTTGGAGTATAGGGCTCTCTTTATATAATTTTACATCATCTTGTATTTTTCCAATTAAATATAAATGTTTATGTCATGGAATAAATATATGTCTATGGATGGAATGAAATGCTTACACCATGTATTTTATAGCCTACAGTACATACATTCTCAAATCCCTGGTCTTTTGCACTATAAAAGGGCCTTTGAATTCATAATGAAATTATTAGATAGGGCTATTTCCTGAGTTCACTGTTTAAAGTGAAATAGACGCGGAGAGATCAGACTACATTGTTCTCGCGAGATACAAGAGTGGAGAATTAACTGATGCATCTCTCAGCTGCCTGTTTACATTGTCATGAATGTAAACTGTTTACATTGTCATGAAACAGGCAGGGAGCAGGTTTCGAACCCTCGACCATCGAGCCCGAGGTCCGGCGTGCTATCGACTGTTCCGCAAAAGCATGCTCGTGCGGCACAGTCGATTTCCGCGCTTATAAACCCAGGGTCGTTACAATATCAAGACAAATAGGTAGCATACATTTTGCTGATTAGCTAGAAAGCTAGCCAGTTATGTTCACAGCAATTAACAGAAGAAGTTTGAGACAATTGGTAAGTAAAACTCCAGTGTTGACAAATGCAGCCATTTCTTCTACCGTTTCAGATTGTCACCAGCGTCTAGTTGGCTAGGCAGACTGAAGTCTGTCTGAGGTCAGTTCAGGACATGGCATGTCGACAACATACTTTCACTCTAATTTGCAACTGCACTGCTAGCTCCATACATTGTAGATATTAACGTTTATCGTGTCTGAGTAGATGGAGCATGAAACTGATCCACATTTTGGCAACATAACTAACTACAGTACAGTGTGTCACCTGACTTGGGTTAAACTAAACTAGCAAGTGATTTTGTTATCTTGGAGGACAAAACACACAGTTGACCTGACATGGCTAAAGCCTTCCCTTTGGTGTTCGACAAACGTATTTCATATTGCCTTTATTCCCTGTCGTGCACAGTGTGTTTAAATTGACCTTTGTACACACTACTGTTTACACTGTTAATTTGATAGAGCCAGTCTGATAATATGCCTTAAACCTATGCCAGCTGTCTAGTTTATCATTCAAGGCCAAAATACCAAAATAGTAGTTATTGACAATCAGAAATGTCAATTCAATGGCCTAAATAAACTAAGTATTATTTTTAAAGCAGTTTCATTATGGAGATTGGTTGTGTTCTCTCCTGCAGCCCTGTCTGGTCCAGAGGTTTCAGAGTACTCTGGTAATAGCAGGGCACGACAACAACCAGCTCAAAGCCATCACAATGAACGTCATTACTGCTGCCAGCAAGGTGGGAGGAGAGGTCACCTGCCTGGTGGCTGGAACCAACTGTGCCAAGGTAGGACTGTCACTACGATGCCCCACAGAGGTGGCAACCCCTCTTATCTGGAGAGCTACCAGTGTGCATGCATTTTAAAAAAAATTGTACCTTTATTTTACCAGGTTGGTCTCATTGAGATTAAACATCTCTGCAAGAGAGACCAAATTTTGACCAAATTTTGCTTCAACCCTACACTAATGCACCTAATTCAGCTAGACTAATCATGATTCTGGTGGGTAGAATCAGGTGTGTTTCAGGAAGGCTTGCGCAATAGCCCAGCTCTGCTGGAGGATGGTTGGCTACTCCTGCCATAACAGCTGTTCAGTCACACATCAATGGAAGTTATGTTTTAATGTGGTATTTCATACGTATGTCACACTTGTGCAGTACAATGTAGTTCTTTCATGATATACAGCTGGCTGATATGGTTAACTGTTTATTTCTGTGTTGGATTCTTCTTTAGCAGGTTGCAGACCAGATCAGTAAAGTCCAGGGGGTCAAGAAGATTCTCAACATGACTGCTACAAAGGACTGTTACCATTCTGGGATGGGATAGTTTTGTTACGTTCTGAGGTCTGTGTGGATATGCTTAGTTCAAATACAGATGCCGGAGATGTTTAGATGATATTTACTGTTGGAATGATGGAATGGCATGATACTTCCTTTTGGTCTAAATATGTACTCTAACCCTGGTCCTCTTTTCTCCATACAGAGGAATTGACTCCTTTGATTCTTGCTTCCCAGCAGCAGTTCAACTTCACACACATCTGTGCAGGAGCTTCTGCTTTTGGGAAGGTGAGTTACTGACTGTAACACAACAGTGTTCACATGTCTGCATTTCCCCCATATTATTAATAGCTATATAATGATCAAATCATTCCTTATCATGGGAAGTTTATTATGTATCCAGACATGCATGAATTATAGTGCATTTTATCATCATAGCAACATCTAGTTGATCTGATTTACCATTTTTAAACATTATGCTTTAATGCTTCTGAAAGTAGTTTTTTTCCTTCCAATTTTACCCAGTAAGTGTAGTACTACCCCTCAATTACTACCCCAGTAATCTGTCATTCTGCAATAGAACTGTCAACTTGCTGATCTAATGGTATTTCTATTGAATTAGGGTGCATTAAACAATATCTTATGTATTGTAATCCAACTCATATTGACTGAGGCTGGGTCGTCTGGTCTGGATTTCCCTGAGTAGATGAATGTGTTTTAGATGATGCATCCTAATACTGTCTGGTCTGGATTTCCCTGAGTAGATGAATGTGTTTTAGATGATGCATCCTAATACTGTCTGGTCTTTGATTGAATTTATTTTACTAAAAACATCATCAGCAATCATTTGTCAAAGATGACTTTGAATTCCATTGTCCATCATTGGGCTAAACTTCACACAGTTTTGTATTTGAGTCTCCGTAGCCCAAGCTAGTTTTATCCAACTCACAGAGGGCAGTTTGTATCCGTCATGGTACTATACCATTATTGACATCATCTACTTTAAACTGTTTCTGTAGGGACACATTATTTGTAATAGTTGTACTATTGTACCAAACTTTGCCAAGTCCTTAAAATGTTGAGAAACATTCCCATTTTAAAACAATCAACCTCCCCATCACCTCTGTGTCCTGAGAGATCCACAGGGTGATATGTTTGAATTAAAGAATATCATCTCAAAACCGTATGCTCAACAGAATCTCCTTCCCAGAGTGTCAGCCAAGCTGGATGTTGTAACTCTCTCTGACATCAGCAAGGTCAAATCTCAAGACACCTTCGTTAGAACCATTTACGCTGGTGAGATTCCTGTTGTAATATCTTTTATAATTAACAACTATTCCATTGAGGTATAAAATGACCCCAAATATTTTGTAAGCACACTAATTATTATGCATTACAACATAGTTTCTTATCGCTGCAGGCCTGTTCTTAGCACAACCTATAATGCATACGTAAGCAGCAGAATAAATTATTAGATAGATTTCAGTATTGGTGTAGTGCTCTGCTAATGGGCTGGGGTCAGGGGTTAAATGGAGATGATTGTTCTATATTCATTAGTAAAGTGATGAGGCTATAGTAGTTCATGTTGTTGTTTCTGACCTCTTAATGACTACAGAGATCCACCCTAGTCATCCCAGCTGTCAGTCTGAAAGCCTAAAAGCCTCCCTGAAGAAGAATAAGCTCAGATCATATTTTGATTGGGCACATTATAATCATAAAATATAGATGGGTCTGATTTAAAATTATCCACTTAAACTTTGGCAAGAGCCTGACTCTTCCTGGTTGGAAATTCAGTGTTTTTTTTTTTTTTTTTAACCATTTTGCTGCTGCATGTTTGCCAGACAAAGATCTTACACTTGGATGTTTTGGTGTTGTCAGACAGTCCAATTAGTAAGACACAATGCATATGCCAGGAACCGCCCTAGCTTCATACAATGCAAGTTCTTACAATGCAAATAATTACAATGCAAGTCTGTTCTTTCTTGTTTTTAATTATTACTGTGAACATTTGTCATTGTATTTTTTAGAATTGCCTGAATTGCATCGCATGTAAAACAGACAATGGCATTTATCAGAGAATAACCAACAACGCAAAAGCTTAATTGAATCACCAAATTCTTCTAAATACTTTTTCTTATTGCGTATTTTTGCTCTAAGAATATATTCCAATATAACCAAACACATTGCATGTGGTGTTACTGTACGTGGTGTCTGTACTACAGGTAATGCCCTGGCCACAGTGAAGTGCAATGAGAAAGTCAAGGTGTTCACAGTGAGGGGAACTTCCTTTGAACCTGCTGCTGTGGAGGGAGGCAGTGCTGCTACTGAACAGGGTACAGTACTCTTCCATTACACTGTTGACAGCAGCGCCACTCAGTAACCTTTCTCTGTCTCTCATCATAACAGTAATGTTTTCAATACCTGATTATGGCTCCCGAGCAGCATATTCAGATGCAAGTGTAAAGAATATTTTGCACATTTAATTTGACTGCATTTTGAGATTGATTTTTAGTTATGTCTGTCCGTTCTGTTGCAGTTGCCTCACCCTCTCCTGCGGGGATGTCAGAATGACTTAAGCAGAGCCTGACCAAGAGCGATCGACCAGAGCTCACTAGTGCCAAAGTGGTAGTGTCCGGAGGAAAGGGCTTAGCTTTACACTGTCTGACTGCTTCAGCCAATGTGTCATTCACATTCCCTGGCCTCTCATTCTGTTAGGTCATTGTGACCAAGCACTTGATTTCTTTGTCCCATTAGGATGAGGGCTGAGGAGCGGTGAGAACCTCAAACTGCTGTACGACCTCGCTGACAAAATGGGTGCTGCAGGTATAAATAACCATGTGTGTGTACATCAGAGAGAAGGAGAGAGAGAATCTTTGAGAGTGAGTGGGTGCATGTGTGAGGGTCAGTGGAAAGTGTGTGAGTGTGCTCTTCATGTGGTCAGTTGTCTGTGTGTAACTGCATGGTATGATCATGTGTATTAATAACCTGCTGTATGTTGTGAATGCAGTGGGGGCTTCCAGAGCTGCTGTGGATGCTGGCTACGTCCCCAATGACATGCAGGTCGGCCAGACTGGCAAGATTGTAGCACCTGTAAGTGATACAACACACACCCGTTTATTGTCTCTGTTATTTCACTGTGTCACAGCAGAAACCAACGTACAATATTTCTTAGTGAGCAACCTGACAAGAAAATAATAACATAATAACATAACTTGTATATGATTATGTTTCAGTTTTTCAGCATCACACTATCATATTAAAAGTTCTGTAAAATTATATTTTAATTTAGTTATTTTGGATTACAAATGTAATTATGTTTGGTCTTGTTGAATGACTTTAATTGAACTGTATGTGCACTTTTGCTGACCTTCATTAGCCTACAGTTCATTCAGAAACTATTCAGACCCCTTGACTTTTTTCACATTTTGTTACAGCCTTATTCTAAAATGGAATTCCCCCCTCAATCTACACACAATATCCCATAATGACAAAGCAAAAACAGGGTTTTAGACAGTTTTGCAACTGTATATACACTACTGTTCAAAAGTTTGGGGTCACCTAGAAATGTCCTTGTTTTTGAAAGAAAAGCACTTTTTTTGTCCATTAAAATAACATAAAATTGATCAGAAATACAGTGCAGACATGGTTAATGTTGTAAATGACTATTGTAGCTGGAAATGGCAGATTGAAATGGAATATCTACATAGGCGTACAGAGGCCCATTATCAGCAACCATCACTCCTGTGTTCAAATGGCACGTTGTCAGCTAATCCAAGTTTATCATTTTAAAAGGCAAATTGATCATTAGAAAACCCTTTTGCAATTGTTAGCACAGCTGAAAACTGTCGTGCTGACTAAAGAAGCAATAAAACTGGCCTTCTTTAGACTAGTTGAGTATCTGGAGCATCAGCATTTGTGGGTTCAATTACAGGCTCAAAATGTCTGGAAACAAAGAACCTTCTTCTGAAACTCATCAGTCTATTCTTGTTCTGAGAAATGAAGTCTATTCGATGCGAGAAATTGCTAAGAAACTGAAGATCTGGTATAGCGCTGTGTACTAATCCCTTCACAGAACAGCGCAAACGGGCTCTAACCAGAATAGAAAGAGGAGTAGGAGGCCCCAGTGCACCACTGAGTGTCACACCCTGGTCGAAGTATTTTGTGTTTATCTTTATTTATTTGGTCAGGCCAGGGTGTGGCATGGGTTTTTGTATGTGGTGTGTATGTATGGGGATTGTAGCTAGTGGGGTGTTCTAGTTCAGTCTATGGCTGTCTGAAGTGGTTCTCAATCAGAGGCAGGTGTTTATCGTTGTCTCTGATTGGGAACCATATTTAGGCAGCCATATTCTTTGAGTTTGTCGTGGGTGATTGTCCTTAGTGTCTTGATGTCCTTGTTCTGTGTGTATGTGCACCAGTATTAGGCTGTTTCGGTTTTCGTTACGTTTATTGTTTTGTAGTGTTTGTATTTAGATTCGTGTTTACTTTAGTTTAAATAAACATGGATCGCAATCTACACGCCGCATTTTGGTCCGACTCTCTTTCACATACAGAAAACCGTGACACTGAGCAAGAGGACACGTGTATTAGTGTCTAGTTTGAGAAACAGACGCCTCACAAGTCCTCAACTGGCAGCTTCATTAAATAGTACCCGCAGAACACCAGTCTCAATGTCAACAGTGAAGAGGCGACTCCGGGATGCTGGTCTTCTAGGCAGAGTTCCTCTGTCCAGTGTCTGTTCTTCTGCCCATCTTCATCTTTTATTTTTATTGGCCAGTCTGAGGTATGGCTTTTTATTTGCAACTCTGCCTAGAAGGCCAGCATCCCGGAGTCGTCTCTTCACAGTTGACGTTGAGACTGTTTTGTGGGTACTATTTAATGAAGCTGCGATGGCATGATGGTTGCTGATAATGGGCCTCTGTACGCCTATTTCATTTAAAATCTAGTCATTTACAACAATAGTCATTTACAAAATTAACAATGTCTACACTGTATTTCAATTTTATGTTCTTTTAATGGACAAATAATGTGCTTTTCATTCAAAAACAAGAATTTGTAAGTAACCTCAAACTTTTGAATGGTAGTGTATGTAGAACTTTTTTTTTACATCACATTTACTCAGTACTTTGAAGCACCTTTGGCAGCGATTGCAGCGTCGAGTCGTCTTGGGTATGACGCTACAAGCTTGGCGCACCTGTATTTTGGGCGTTTCTCCCATTCTTCTCTGGAGCAGGTTTTCAACAAGGATCTCTTAGTAATTTTCTCCGGTTGTCTTTCCCTCGATCCTGACTAGTCTCCCAGTCCCTGCTGCTGAAAAATATCCCCACACCATGATGCAGCTACCACCGTGCTTCACCGTCGGGATGGTGCCAGGTTTCCTCCAGACGTGACGCTTGGCATTCAGGCCAAAGAGTTCAATCTTGGTTTCATCAGATCAGAGAATCTTGTTTTTCATGGTCTGAGAGTTTTTAGGTGACTTTTGGAAAACTCCAAGGTAGCTGTCATGTGCCTTTTACTGAGGAGTGGCTTCAGTCTGGCCACTACCATAAAGGCCTGATTGTTGGAGTGCTGCGGAGATGGTTGTCCTTCTGGAAGGTTCTCCCATCTCAACAGAGGAACTCTGCAGCTCTGTGAGAGTGACCATCAGGTTCTTGTTCACCTCCCTGACCAAGGCTCTTCTCCCCTGATTGCTCAGTTTGGCCGAGCGGCCAGTGCTAGGAAGGGTCTTGGTGGCTACAAACTTCTTCCATTTAAGAATGATGGAAGCCATTGTGTTCTTGGGGACCTTCAATGCTGCAGACATTTTTTGGTACCCTTCCCCAGATCTGTGCCTCGACACAATCCTGTCTCGGAGCTCTATGAACAATTCCTTAGGCCTCATGGCTTGGTTTTTGCTCTGACATGCACTTTCAACTGTGGGACCTTGTATAGACAGGTGTGTGCCTTTCCAAATCATGTCAAATCAATTGAATGTACCACAGCTGGACTCCAATCAATTGTAGAAACATCTCAAGGTTGATCAATGGAAACAGGAGCTCCATTTCTAGTCTCACAGCAAAGGGTCTGAATACTTATGTAAATAAGATATTTTTGTTTTTTTGAAATTTGCAAACATTTCTAAAAACCTGTTTTCGCTTTGTCATTATGGGGTATTGTGCGTAGATGAGGACATTTAAAAATAAAATAAAAATGTAATTCAATTTTAGAATAAGTCTAACATAACAAAATGTGGAAAAAGTCAAGGGGTCTGAATACTTTCTGACTGCACTGTAATTTCTCGATCTTGATGTTCCAAGATTGCCTATCTGTCTCCTACATTCAATTGTGTGTACAGTGTGTTAGTTAGCAGATTTGTGTGGATTTGGGTGTGTGCGTGTGCCAAGACTGCGGAGGCTGTGTATGTTTTGGCAAAGCCAACAAGCCACAAGACAGACCCCTCACAGTAAAGGGAATTATCCTTAGTCGAGTTGCATATTCCGGTTTTCAGGAATACAGCTATTTTCAAACTAGCTTCCTTTTCCTCTGAAAACCAAATGTGGGAACTCCGCTCAGGCGCTTCTCTTATGCCTGCTACATCAGGTTAAAGGGAATTAATACAAGCAAGCACACACTTGTTATCCGAAACAATACAAACAAAATCACAATGTGTGACAATACTCTGTATTGTGACATTATTTTAAATTGAATAAGCTTAAAAAGGCTAAATTGGTCATTTGGCTCGCGACAGGGATATCCCAGCTGTCATCAGACCCACATTAGGGCAGTCTGAAGCGACTGTAATGTAGTTAATGGCTGATTTTTAAGGTCTTAAATGATTTACCAGTCCCATTAGGAAGGAGACTTAAGTGCTGTGAGTCCACCCTGCACCTCAAAATGGACAACTCTGCCAATATTGTTGTTTCCTGTTTACATTGTGTACAATCACAGAAGAGTATGATATGCAACATCCTAAACCAGTAACCATTCATTGCTTGTGTATTGCAATTAATATTCAAAACAAATCAGGTCACTGGAAATATAATTTATGTAATCAAATGTAATATACTACAGTGCCTTGCGAAAGTATTCGGCCCCCTTGAACTTTGCGACCTTTTGCCACATTTCAGGCTTCAAACATAAAGATATAAAACTGTATTTTTTTGTGAAGAATCAACAACAAGTGGGACACAATCATGAAGTGGAACGACATTTATTGGATATTTCAAACTTTTTTAACAAATCAAAAACTGAAAAATTGGGCGTGCAAAATTATTCAGCCCCTTTACTTTCAGTGCAGCAAACTCTCTCCAGAAGTTCAGTGAGGATCTCTGAATGATCCAATGTTGACCTAAATGACTAATGATGATAAATACAATCCACCTGTGTGTAATCAAGTCTCCGTATAAATGCACCAGCACTGTGATAGTCTCAGAGGTCCGTTAAAAGCGCAGAGAGCATCATGAAGAACAAGGAACACACCAGGCAGGTCCGAGATACTGTTGTGAAGAAGTTTAAAGCCGGATTTGGATACAAAAAGATTTCCCAAGCTTTAAACATCCCAAGGAGCACTGTGCAAGCGATAATATTGAAATGGAAGGAGTATCAGACCACTGCAAATCTACCAAGACCTGGCCGTCCCTCTAAACTTTCAGCTCATACAAGGAGAAGACTGATCAGAGATGCAGCCAAGAGGCCCATGATCACTCTGGATGAACTGCAGAGATCTACAGCTGAGGTGGGAGACTGTCCATAGGACAACAATCAGTTGTATATTGCACAAATCTGGCCTTTATGGAAGAGTGGCAAGAAGAAAGCCATTTCTTAAAGATATCCATAAAAAGTGTCGTTTAAAGTTTGCCACAAGCCACCTGGGAGACACACCAAACATGTGGAAGAAGGTGCTCTGGTCAGATGAAACCAAAATTGAACTTTTTGGCAACAATGCAAAACGTTATGTTTGGCGTAAAAGCAACACAGCTGAACACACCATCCCCACTGTCAAACATGGTGGTGGCAGCATCATGGTTTGGGCCTGCTTTTCTTCAGCAGTGACAGGGAAGATGGTTAAAATTGATGGGAAGATGGACGGAGCCAAATACAGGACCATTCTGGAAGAAAACCTGATGGAGTCTGCAAAAGACCTGAGACTGGGATGGAGATTTGTCTTCCAACAAGACAATGATCCAAAACATAAAGCAAAATCTACAATGGAATGGTTCAAAAATAAACATATCCAGGTGTTAGAATGGCCAAGTCAAAGTCCAGACCTGAATCCAATCGAGAATCTGTGGAAAGAACTGAAAACTGCTGTTCACAAATGCTCTCCATCCAACCTCACTGAGCTCGAGCTGTTTTGCAAGGAGGAATGGGAAAAAATTTCAGTCTCTCGATGTGCAAAACTGATAGACATACCCCAAGCGACTTACAGCTGTAATCGCAGCAAAAGGTGGCGCTACAAAGTATTAACTTAAGGGGGCTGAATAATTTTGCACGCCCAATTTTTCAGTTTTTTATTTGTTAAAAAAGTTTGAAATATCCAATAAATGTTGTTCCACTTCATGATTGTGTCCCACTTGTTGTTGATTCTTCACAAATAAATACAGTTTTATATCTTTATTTTTGAAGCCTGAAATGTGGCAAAAGGTCGCAAAGTTCAAGGGGGCCGAATACTTTCGCAAGGCACTGTATTTACAGTAATATTATATATACAGTACCAGTCAAGTTTGGACTCACCTACTCATTCAAGGGGTTTTCTTTATTTTTACAATTTTCTACATTGTAGAATAATAGTGAAGACACAAACTATGAAATAACAAATATGGAATCATGTAGTAAACAAAAAAGTGTTAAACAAATCAAAAATATATTTGAGATTCTTCAAGGTAGCTGTCCTTTGCCTTGATGGCAGCTTTGCACATTTGGCATGCTCTCAACCAGCTTCATGAGGTAGACACCTGGAATGCATTTCAATTAACAGGTGTGCCTTGTTAA
This sequence comes from Oncorhynchus clarkii lewisi, assembly GCF_045791955.1. NCBI lineage: Eukaryota > Metazoa > Chordata > Actinopteri > Salmoniformes > Salmonidae > Oncorhynchus > Oncorhynchus clarkii. Next base: position 29,559,130 of record NC_092172.1, on the reverse strand, counting down.
TTTGTGGAATTTCTTTCCTTAATGCGTTTGAGCCAATCCGTTGTGACAATGTAGGGGTGGTATACAGAAGATAGCTCTATTTGGTAAAAGTCCATATTATGGCAAGAACAGCTCAAATAACCAAAGAGGAAACAATATTCCATAATTATTTTAAGACATGAAGGTCAGTCAGTGCAGTCACAAAAACCATCAAACGCTATGAATAAACTGGCTCTCATGAGGACCGCCAGAGGGAAGGAAGACCAAGAGTTATCTCTGCTGCAGAGGATAAATTCATTAGAGTTAACTGGACCGCCACATGAAAGGAAGACCCAGAGTTACCTCTGCTGCAGAGGATAAGTTCATTAGAGTTAACTGGACCGCCACATGAAAGGAAGACCAGCCTCAGAAATTGCAGCCCAAATAAATACTTCACAGTGTTCAAGTAACAGACACATCTCAACATCAGCTGTTCAGAGGAGACTGCGTGAATCAGGCCTTCATGGTCGGATTGCTGCAAAGAAACCACTACTAAAGGACACCAATAAGAAGAGACTTGCTTGGGCTAAGAAACCCGAGCGAGCAGTGGACATTAGGCCAGTGGAAATCTGTCCTTTTGGTCTGATGAGTCCAAACTTGAGATTTTTGGTTCCAACCGCTGTGTCTTTGTGAGACACAGAGTAGGTGAACGGATGATCTCTGCATGTGTGGTTCCCACCGTGATGCATGGAGGAGGAGGTGTGATGGTGCTTTGCTGGTGACACTGTCAGTGATTTTATTTAGAATTCAAGACACACTTAACCAGCATGGCTACCACAGCATTCTGCAGCGATACGCCATCCCATCTGGTTTGCACTTAGTCCCACTGTCATTTGTTTTTCAACAGGATAATGACCCAACTCTTCCAGGCTGTGTAAGGGCTATTTGATCATTAAGGAGAGTGATGGAGTGCTGCATCATATGACTTGGCCTCCACAATCACCCGACCTCAGCCCAATTGAGATGGTTTGGGATGAGTTGGACCGCAGACTGATGGAAAGGCAGCCAGCAAGTTCTCAGCATATGTGGGAACTGCTTCAAGACTGTTGGAAAAGTATTCCAGGTGAAGCTGATTGAGAGAATGTCAAGAGTGTACAAAGGGTGGCAACTTTCTAAATCTAAATAATATTTTGATGTATTCAACATTTTTTTGGTTACTACATGATTCCATGTAGTTTTGATGTCTTCAGTATTATTCTACAATGTAGAAAAGAGTCAGGTGTGTGCACTTTTGACTGGTACTGTATATATTTAAAGTTGTAGGTATATTTTGTACACAGTAAGCAGTGGATGGTATGTCCACTAATTCTACCTCCTAAGTCTCCATTATTCCATGACAAGCCTTCTGAAATGCTCTGACCCCCCCCACAAAGAAATCACATCTTTCCTCATGCCAGTCTGAGAGGGGAACCATGTTGTGGATTTATAATTTATCATTCTTCAGAGGTGATGCAGTATTCACATGATAATTAGGATACATTTTTGATTGCTGCCTGCGGGCATTTCTGCATTGTTGGCTTCAGGAACCTGGGCCATTATGACCTTATTAGTGTAACTGTCAGTGGCCTGTTTTAGTTTACACATGCGTTGTCGTGTATTTTATTATGAACTGCACTCATCAGGATAAAACTTATTAGTGGCTTTTACAAGACGCCGTGTCACTTAAATGAGGAGAGCAACACCTCCGCTTGACTCAATGTATCAGTCAAAATAACGCTGGCAAAATGAATGTTTCAATTACTGTATTCTTGTTAATTATTTACAAAGACTAAGTATTTTACTTGAAATGGGATACAATAACAATTGATTAAAATAATGACATACAATTGTTTCAGGTTTTGTCATAAGGAACAAAGAATATAATATAATATAAGGCTATTGTTAAGTGAGAGCACTGTATAGGCATTGGTGGTTTCTGAATGATGCAGGTTGATATAGTCTTTTACTTATGATTTTAGAGGACTAAAGTAATAATTTCAAGTGATAACTTTATAATTTTCTCATCTTCACAAGCATTGTCACATGTAGGCCAACAGTACAAATATAACAAAATAAAGACTTCTAATTTTTTCATATGCTTTTCAAGGCATTGAATATCATAGATTCTTCTGTCAAACCAGTTATAGGACTCAGTCCTGAGATGCCACCGAGCCAGTCTAACAGTATTTAGTATCGTTAGCCAACCTGTTGTCCTTTGCTGTCTGTTTGCACACAGCAGCATCCCGTGATCACCTGGTTGATTAATTCCGTTGTGTCACAATCTGGCTGTGTGTACAGGAGCTTGTGTTCTCACACCTGAGGGGAGCTGTGCTGTGTGAACCACTGGGTTTCAGCATCACTTTGGGGGATTTTATTAACAGGCCAGCGAGTGCACCAAGTCCCTGCCCTGCTGCCACGGCTCACAGCAGCTGTGGAGAGGCCAAACACCAGACAGGCAAGCTGACAGACAAGCAGAAGAAGAGGGAAAAACTGCCCAAGCTTGGCAAATCGTCTGGCCATTCTCCTCCTCTCCCTACATATACTTTAAAAACGTCCAGGGCTAAATGACCCCCCCCCCCCCCAAGTCTAGCAGTTTGTAGTGGAAAACTTTCAAAAAGCTGTTTATACCCAGCTGGGGACCTACTTGGAGGCTAACGGGTAGAAGCTTTTCTATTTTTTATTTTCTCTCTCCCAGTCTGGGGGGAAAAAGGCCTCTGGATTGACAGTGCCTTTCATACTGTATTATCCAGCCTGGCTTTTAACTCCGGGAGAACTGTGTTCACAAATTGATGCTCTGTTCCTCTGGGGCTGCAGCTGAAACATTAAATCCTACTGAAATATTCATATGTGAGTGCATTTAGCTGAAAGCAATTGATGTGCTGCTCCCTGGAGAATGGATGGTAATGTTGCAGCCAGGGGCCCAGGCCCCCACACTCTGGCTGTCAGACACCCTAAAGGACCACACTCTGGTCAGAGCCATTGAGATGTATGGTCAGGAATTGACTGCTTACCGGGTCAGACTATGGTGTAAATGGTTCCGGGGGATTAGGGTTCAGTTTGTGGTTCTGGTGTTGGTCACTTATGGTCACTGCAACTACTGGTTATGAGAGCCTATCTCGTAAGGCTGTGGTCATAGGGATTCTCTGATGGCCATGCTGTGTATGTATGTGTGAAAACACGCATCATCTTCTCATTTTAAGTTGTTGAAAAGTAATGGTTAAATCAATAGTCTTACATATTATATTGTGGCCAAACCTTTTCATTCATTTGGTTGAGACTTTTTTTTTTCAGAATATATATTTTTTGTTCACCCTATAATAACTCTGTTTATTAAAACTTGAAAGCTGATTTATTTGATTTATTTATGTATGTGTAGTATTATTGCAATAATATAAATGTTTCGTTATATGAATTACATTTTTTATAAAATGGCCAGTCAGTATATAATAATGTATTATGTTTTATTTCCAGGAACTCTACATCGCAGTGGGCATCTCTGGAGCTATTCAGCACCTGGCTGGGATGAAGAACAGCAAGGTGCACCACATCACACACATCAAACTAAGCAGTCTAAATAAGCTAGTGGTATTACTGTGGTATAGCTGTGTTATTACTTGTGGATAATACTTCTCATTTAAACAAATGTAAATAGATTTGTTCTACTGATGAAAAAAATATATATTTATATATTTGAGGATGCAAGATGTTCTGAATTTTTCTAGTACTCCAAAAAAATACAGGATGTGTTTTATACAACAAGATATTTTTGAAGCAAGTTGTGCTTTTTAAAACATTGTTTTTTGCTGATTCTTGCTGTCGCAAGTCATGCATAAGTACGTATAGTTATGGGGCTTGTGCGTCTGATTGCTAAATTAACTGTGGTGTTGATTTATTTTATTAAATTCTTCTGAGCTCTTTGTGATGTAGCGCCTTGTCACCAGGAGAGTGATAAATACTTCTCACCCTCATGTTTATCACAATTTCATGTAGCTAAGCTTATTCTACCGCCTTTTATGGAATTTGCACTAGTGATGGATTAACAAGTAAAGATATACATACAGTAAAACAATGGGGATACTGATTAAATGTCATATTGATTTAAAATAAATTGTATTAATGTTAATTAAAAAGTGTTAATTAATTTAACATAATTTACAACTCTTTGAAACTGTTTTTTATGTTTATCTTCAGTAAATCATTTGATATCTTCAAGTTATCTGAAAGTATAAAGATCACCCATTCCAATAATCAGTCCAGTTAACACTGTTACTGTATAGGCTGATTTGAAAAAGCCAAAATGGGTGTCATACAACTGCACCAATTTACCTAATTAATAGTATTACAGTAATTCACTCTTTCAGAATGTCTATATATGATGAGGATTTGAATGAACTTGGTCAGAGTACTTTTTCTTATTTGTATTCCTCTTTTTTCACTGTAGTTGACCCACTTTTACAACAAGTGGAGGGCAGAATACATCTGTCCCTGGAAGAGAACTGTTTTATGTAAATGCAAAATGGAGAAACTCTTTCATAGCCATGACAACAGTCTCCTGAGTGGATTTCTTCCACCAAGGCGAGCTATCTGCTCCGGGATCCCGTGCACTTAAGAAGTGTGTTTTAAAATGGAGCCCGAAGAAGCTTTTTAAAGAATGATGTATAATTTATTTGTATTTTCTCTCTTGCTTCTTAAGAGAAGAGTAGAGTGTGTGAGATGTGTTCTGAATGTGTCAGACCACAGTATTATGTACTATTATGCAGCCATAGTCCCATATCTATTTGTTTTGTATGAAATTTACTCTGCTTCTACGTATATCCTGCCGCTTGATGTCACGGAGCTGTTTTCAAAATCACTTTCATCCACTTAAAAAAAACACATTCATATGTGACATCACTTAAGTGCAGCTAATTTGGGTTTGTATGTTTGCTGCTTTAACAATCTATGCAATATGTAATGAAAGCATAGTGTGTGTGTAAATAACATGAGAGAGTAGTAAGGGATGGTAATACAACTTTATTTTATTTTGTTATTTTTCTTTTCTTTTTTTTACTTAATTTTGATTCTTATCATAGTGACTGATATTGTCCTAATGTCGGATGCTGACTCACTGCTTTAGGATGTGGATCATCAGTTTACATAGCAATGTATCTTTCATTTATGATTTAAGTGTTTGGTTTAGCCTCCATTCAAATTCTGAGGCAATCCATGTACAGTATGCATACCGCTTTGCATTTTCATTCAGAGGACAGGTTAGTACATGTACAGTATGCATACCGCTCTGCATTTTCATACAGAGGACAGGTTAGTACATGTACAGTATGCATACCGCTTTGCATTTTCATACAGAGGACAGGTTAGTACATGTACTGAGACGAACTGTGACACATGTTTTATTTCTAGATAATCGTTGCCATCAACAAAGATCCAGAGGCACCTATTTTCCAGGTAGCTGACTACAGTTTGGTGGAGGATCTTTTCAAGGCAAGACTGTCAATGATGACACGATTAGATATTGTGATATTAAAGGTGTGAAATGAATCCCTATATGGAGGTAGATATTTAGTTAATCTTAAGGAGGTGGACCTAGATCTTCAGCATTGGCTAAATGAAGTATTATACACCACACCCTGTATAGGTTTAGGGAAGTGCTATGAGTGTTATCCAAGTCAACACTGATACACTGGAATTAACCTGTATGGTGCCCAGTATTTCTAATTCATGACAGCATTTAAAGTGTCAGTGTTCATGTACTTGAGATCTGCTTAGTCCTGATGGGTAAATTGTGGTGAGGAGTCTTGAGGGAAATATCCATCACACCCTCATGCCATCGTTACAGATCCCTGTCACACCCTGTCCATCTCTCCTTTAAGAGTCATTCTTCTAGTACCCTCAAGAGGATTTAAAATAGGTTTATTAATACGATGTGTATTTGTTATATTAATAATATGGACCTTATTCTACCAAAAGTGGTTTCCTGATAAAAGCAAACATAACATTGGTTTTGACTGAATTAGGTTGTCACGTTCTGACCTTAGTTATTTTGTTATGTATTTGTTTTAGAATGGTCAGGGCGTGAGTTGGGTGGGTTGTCTATGTTCCTTTTTCTATGTTTTGGTATTTCTGTGTTTGGCCTGGTATGGTTCTCAATCAGAGGCAGTTGTCCCTGATTGAGAACCATACTTAGGTAGCCTGGTTTCACCTTTGAGTTGTGGGTGATTGTTTTCTGTTTAGTGTTTGTCACCGTACAGGACTGTTTCATTTCTTTGAGTTGTGGGTAATTGTTTTCTGTTTAGTGTTTGTCACCGTACAGGACTGTTTCATTTCGTTTCATTTCATTGTCTCGTTATTTTGTTTTCTGGTGTTCATGTAAATAAAGTATCATTATGGACACTTACCACGCTGCACATTGGTCCGATCTCTCTTACTCCTCCTCAGAGGAAGAAGACAAGCGTTACATAGGTCCTTAATTAGCTATAAATTATTATAAACTGGCTGGTTCAAGCCCTGAATGCTGATTAGCTGACAGCCATGGTATATCAGACCGTATACCACGGGTATGAAAAAACATGTATTTTTACTACTCTAATTAGGTTGGTAACCAGTTTATAATAGTAATAAGGCACTTCAGGGGTTTGTTGTATATGGCCAATATACCACGGCTAAGGGCTGTATCCAGGCACTCTGCATTGCGTCGTACATAAGAACATCCCTTAGCCGTGGTATATTGGCCATATACCACACCCCCTCGTGCCTTATTGCTTAAGTATACTATAGCAAAACACATTTGAAAAGTGCAAGAAAGAGGTGATATCTTAGATTTCCTCCTCAGTTAATGATGCAGTAATAAGACACATCAACGACTGATCGACTAATGTTACTGCATTTAAACTGACTCCCTCTGAGCCTTTATTCAAACATTTCAATTATTAAGGGAAATGTCTAATGGTCACTGTTAATTCACTCTTCTTCTTCTCTGATTGTGTCATTGAGGCACTTCCTGGTTCACAAGCCATTTCCTGTGATCAGAGGCCCAGGCTGTCAGTTAGACGCTCATTAAAAGTATTCCTGTGTAATAATGTCATTCATTGTAAAAGCATTTTGTGACAACTGTTGATGTACAAGGGGTTCTATAAATGAGTTTGAATAGTTAGGTTTATCATTATAAATCATTAAAGGGCACCTTCCATTTGCCGTTCAGTCTTAAACAATGGGGATTCATTAGCTTGGTGGTGTAGCCATCTATTTGACCTGTTTTAAAGGCAATGTTAATGTCTGGTTTTCCCTCTCATACATTTGCATATTATTCAGTTGTTTAATCTCAGAAAGCAAAACTTCTAGAGACCTTGTGCCTTACTGAGTTGTGCCTTATTCAGTTACATCTGTTAACTAGGTTTCTGGGATTAGCCTAAAATAACACTGAGTGAAATCCTGTTTAAATGAATATGCAGTTAAGTTCTTACTCTCTCCGACTGTAAACATTTCTCTGTTGAGTGCCTGGATCCAAACCTGGTAAATCAGTTATTGTGATTGATAGAATAGGAAGCATTTGGAACTGTATATTACTCCACCTAATGAAAAAGCAGATGTACTGAATTATTGAACTCGTGAATGTATCAGTGGATCGTTCATGAGAGGACCTCCTGCTCAGAGAGTAACTTCCACTCCTCAACCTTAACAGGAACTAATACCACCTGATAGTTAAACTAAGGGGACTGCCTGGTGTTGGCTTTCATATTGATTCTGTGTTCCTATTCACTCCTAATTGACATGTTCAGGTAACTTTGGCAGGGCTCAACGCCACAGGGTTCCAGGCAGCACTTCTACCCTCTAGTTTAGGCATAAAGACGGAGGCGGCAGATCCAGATCCAGTGCCCAAGCTTTGCCAGACTCTTCAAGAGGGACCCTTTGTGAGAAGTGAAAGCCTAGTGGCTTTTTCCATTTGTTTGCCTCATAATTTATTAAACAGTGCCGTTGCGTGTGATCGGCCGGTTTTGGTGACTAGGTGTTTAAGTTAGTAATATTCTGCTGAAGTGGTGGGTAAGTAGAGATAATAATAACAGGCAGGACCAGAACTGTGACAATAGTTCTCATCTTACCTGTGTTTACGTACACTCTGATTTCATATAACAGTCAAAGACATTGGATGTGTCATTTGTTGTTGTTGCCAAGGGGTATGAGAACTGTTTGTACTTGTAGGCTGTTCCTGAGATGACTGCAGCATTGAAGAAGTGATCGTCATCATGATCCAACCAAGATCCTATAATACTCCGAAATCTGAAGATGAAACATTAACCACCATAAGCTTCCAGTTTTAACTACCCAAAAGAAAATCCTGCCTTAAACTGCATTTCATGCTTCGTGTGCATTTTGAAATGGGTGCTTAAAATGTCTACATCTAATACATATTTTATTGTGATATATATAATATTTTTAAGGAATAATAAAGCTAGTGGATATGCTACAATGTCTCACAACTTGTTCCTTTCAATTTGTTTTTGTTGAGGATTTGAAATCTGATCAAATGGATGTTTGGGCTTTCCTTTTTGGAAAGCTACAGTATCAGAATAATACACTGTTATATCACGGTGGATAATGGAAAGCTACAGTATCAGAATAATACAGTGTTATATATCACGGTGGATAATAGTGTTATATAATCACCAGTGGATAATGGAAAGCGACAGTATCAGAATAATAGTGTTATATATCACGGTGGATAATAGTGTTATATCATGGTGGATAATGGAAAGCTACAGTATCAGAATAATAGTGTTATATATCATGGTGGATAATGGAAAGCTACAGTATCAGAATAATAGTGTTATATATCATGGTGGATAATGGAAAGCTACAGTATCAGAATAATACAGTGTTATATATCACGGTGGATAATAGTGTTATATAATCACCAGTGGATAATGGAAATCTACAGTATCAGAATAATAGTGTTATATATCACGGTGGATAATAGTGTTATATCACGGTGGATAATAGTGTTATATCATGGTGGATAATGGAAAGCGACAGTATCAGAATACTAGTGTTATATATCACGGTGGATAATAGTGTTATATCATGGTGGATAATGGAAAGCTACAGTATCAGAATAATACAGTGTTATATATCACGGTGGATAATAGTGTTATATATCACGGTGGATAATGGAAAGCTACAGTATCAGAATAATAGTGTTATATATCATGGTGGATAATAGTGTTATATATCACGTTGGATAATGGAAAGCTACAGTATCAGAATAATAGTGTTATATATCACGGTGGATAATAGTGGTATATCACGGTGGATAATAGTGTTATATATCACGGTGGATAATAGGGTTATATATCATGGTGGATAATAGGGTTATATATCACGGTGGATAATGGAAAGCTACAGTATCAGAATAATAGTGTTATATATCACAGTGGATAATGGAAAGCTACAGTATCAGGATAATAGTGTTATATATCACGGTGGATAATGGAAAGCTACAGTATCAGGATAATAGTGTTATATATCACGGTGGATAATGGAAAGCTACAGAATAATACAGTGTTATATGTCACGGTGGATAATGGAAAGCTACAGTATCAGGATAATAGTGTTATATAATCACGGTGGATAATGGAAAGCTACAGTATCAGAATAATACACTGTTATATATCACAGTGGATAATGAAAAGCTACAGTATCAGAATAATACGGTGTTATATATCACGGTGGATAATGGAAAGCGACAGCATCAGAATAATAGTGTTATATATCACAGTAGATAATAGAAAGCTACAGTATCAGAATAATACAGTGTTATATATCACGGTGGATAATGGAAAGCTACAGTATCAGAAAAGTAGTGTTATATATCACGGTGGATAATGGAAAGCTACAGTATCAGGATAATACAGTGTTATATATCACAGTGGATAATGGAAAGCTACAGTATCAGGATAATACAGTGTTATATGTCATGGTGGATAAAGGAAAGCTACAGTATCAGAATAATATGGTGTTATATATCACGGTGGATAATGGAAAGCTACAGAATAATACAGTGTTATATATCACGGTGGATAATGGAAAGCTACAGTATCAGAATAATATAGTGTTATATATCACGATGGATATTAGTGTTATATAATCACGGTGGATAATGGAAAGCTACAGTATCAGAATAATAGTGTTATATATTACGGTGGATAATGGAAAGCTACAGTATCAGGATAATACAGTGTTATATGTCATGGTGGATAATGGAAAGCTACAGAATAATACAGTGTTATATATCACGGTGGATAATGGAAAGCTACAGTATCAGAATAATAGTGTTATATATTACGGTGGATAATGGAAAGCTACAGTATCAGGATAATACAGTGTTATATGTCATGGTGGATAATGGAAAGCTACAGTATCAGAATAATACGGTGTTATATATCACGGTGGATAATGGAAAGCTACAGTATCAGAATATTATAGTGTTATATATCACGGTGGATAATAGTGTTATATAATCACGGTGGATAATGGAAAGCTACAGTATCAGAATAATACAGTGTTATATATCACGGTGGATAATAGTGTTATATCACGGTGGATAATGGAAAGCTACAGAATAATACAGTGTTATATATCACGGTGGATAATGGAAAGCTACAGTATCAGGATAATACAGTGTTATATATTACGGTGGATAATGGAAAGCTACAGTATCAGGATAATAGTGTTATATATCACGGTTGATAATGGAAAGCTATAGTATCAGGATAATACAGTGTTATATATCACAGTGGATAATGGAAAGCTACAGTATCAGGATAATAGTGTTATATATCACAGTGGATAATGGAAAGCTACAGTATCAGAATAATAGTATTATATATCACGGTTGATAATGGAAAGCTACAGTATCAGAATAAGACAGTGTTCTATATCACGGTGGATAATAGTGTCATATATATCACGGTGGATAACGGAAAGCTACAGTATCAGAATAATAGTGTTATATGTCATGGTGGATAATAAATAGGGTTATATATCACAGTGGATAATGGAAAGCTACAGTATCAGAATAATACAGTGTTATATATCACGGTGGATAATGGTGTTATATATCACGGTGGATAATGGAAAGCTACAGTATCAGGATAATACAGTGTTATATATCACAGTGGATAATGGAAAGCTCCAGTATCAGGATAATACAGTGTTATATATCACTGCGGATAATGGTGTTATATATCACGGTGGATAATGGAAAGCTACAGTATCAGGATAATACAGTGTTATATATCACTGCGGATAATGGTGTTATATATCACGGTGGATAATGGAAAGCTACAGTATCAGAATAATACAGTGTTATATATCACTGTGGATAATGGAAAGCTACAGTATCAGAATAATGCAGTGTTATATATCACGGTGGATAATGGAACGCTACAGTATCAGAATAATATAATGTTATATATCACAGTGGATAATAGTGTGATATAATCACGGTGGATAATGGAAAGCTACAGTATCAGGATAATAGTGTTATATATCACGGTGGATAATGGAAAGCTACAGTATCAGGATAATAGTGCTATATATCACAGTGGATAATGGTGTTATATATCACGGTGGATAATGGTGTTATATATCACGGTGGATAATGGCACATTTATGAAGGACAAAGAAAATCAGTGTGCTTCAAAATGTTCAAAATGTATAGTTTCTGAATGAACACTGAAGTGCTCAATTACACTATAAAAAAAGGATATCTAATTAAGAATGCAAGTAAATTTGTTAAGACATACACACCAAACGTTTCTTCCGCTAACCCTAAGTAGAGGAAAAGCATTGTCGCCAAAGGAGAGTGGTGTGATCGTTCAGCTGGAAATAAAACGCTACATCAGCTCTTATTGAAACTCATAATGACTTTACTTCACATGATCCAGGTCCTCAAATAACATTAGACCCAACCCCCACTTTACTGTCCCCATGTCTTAATGAATACTTCTGAAACACTTAGGCCTGCTTGATTGAAGCCTTGATTGTTATTAATTAACAATTAAACATACAATTTACTTGTAAACACTTGACAAGCAACAAAAGGAGTAGTTTATGTCCTAAATTAAATATTTGATCGAAAGTTAATTAGGGGGTTTAATCCTCATTACCAGACATTTATAATGACAAACCTCGTTAACCAATTACATTTTTGTTGTGACAGGTCTCTCCGATGGTAATAGATATTAATCATTTATTTCATTTCAGAGCGATATGCAAATAAGTTGACAGTTGCTAATGCAAAAGTGTTGTAGGGTGATGTTGTAGAGTCTGGAGCCAATGGGAAGGCTCAGTCATATCTGATAAAGAGCCCACATGTAAAACAAACTCATTCATATTCATGTAGAGGATTCTATCTCGAATTATGCAAATTAGAATACATCGTAGTACTTTTTGGTCTGGAATGTATTCTACTGTGTTATTTCATGTATTGCCTTGTAAAGGGCATCCATATATACATAATTTCCCTTGGTAAATGCAAGTAATGAATATTAGAGTGAATACGAAAATCTCTGCTACCAATGTACAAAATATTATAATTGAAAATGGCATGGCTCATGTACAATGTAAAGCAATAAAATGGGACCAAAATATAGTTAATGTTACAAAGGTTTATTTATTATTTGAATGGCACCACCTGATATTTGGCAATGAGTTCCCCACATATTAAGTTTACAAAACATCTGTAAAGATTAAAGTGCACAGGATTGGCTTGTTCAGGCTACCAGCACTCCAATCTAAAACATCAATCCTCCATCACAGCTTATAATCAGATTCACATGCTTTTCTTATGCTGGACCTCTTGGGATCCTTTAGGGCCATTCACCACCTATCCTCATACTTTTAATTCCTCCATCATTTCTTCAATTGCCTGTTCTTGTATCTGGCTAGAAAATGCCAGGCTTGATATGGTTGATGTTCCTCTACTTCAATACAAACCTCTTTATCTCTGTTATAGAAAGACAAAAGTATAGTAAGAAAGTGTCTGTTTATTTGGCACAGACAGTTTGTCCAGAGAAAGCACCCTGTGGCTTGGTTGTTAGAGCAGAGAGAACTGCACACTTACAGTAGCTAATACAAATAAAAATAAAGCAAAAACACCACCCACTCTCACTCCCACTCCCACCCAGCTTAGATAAATCCCATGTCAAATCTGTCTTGCAGTTAACATAGGAACACTTGAATAGGCTTGTTCTGTAAAGGCTTGAATATGGCCCATTGCTGGTTTTATTTCAAACTGTTTTGTTTCACATTTGGGGCCCCATTTAAAGTGGGATTTCCTGATGATGGTTCTTTCTAGGCCCACACACACGTCTCCTCTGTCCTCGCTGGGTCATTGTTGTGCAAATGGAGCATTATTCAAAGTCACCCCAAGATTGAGTTCGAGGAGGGCTGTGTCTGTCTGTCTGTCTCTGTCCGGAGACCCACAGAGAAGGGAAGACTAACATGAGAGCGGTAGCCTAGCCCCAGATCTGTTTGTGCTGTCTTGCTAACAGATTGTCTTTGTAACGCCAGGTTTGATTTTTATTTTTTATTTTTTTATTTTACCTTTATTTAACCAGGCAAGTCAGTTAAGAACAAATTCTTATTTTCGATGACGGCCTAGGAACAGTGGGTTAACTGCCTGTTCAGGGGCAGAACGACAGATTTGTACCTTGTCAGCTCGGGGGTTTGAACTTGCAACCTTCCGGTTACTAGTCCAACGCTCTAACCACTAGGCTACCCTGATCTTGAAACAGGCTCTGACTTTGTTTGAAGCATGAGGATTTGGAGAAGCCAGGTCAGTCAGTTCTGTCTTGAGCTGTATGCTCTGTCCTCTGGGATGAACTATTGCCCTTTTCACACTGTTGTTCCGACCCGAGCCAACCAGTGCTGGCTCTGACATATTCTTTTCACATGTCCTTTCCAGCACGGTTCAAACAACTATGGTGGATGCATAACCAGGCCAGCACAATGCAGCTCAGTTCGGCTTGGCTTAGCTCAGTTGTGTGAATCAACCCTATGTATCAGGCAGACGGCCCAGTGGACCATCAGCAGGGCCCAGTAGCCTATACTTCTCCTCCAAAGAGGACTCAGGAGTGCCGCCCTGCAGGTGGATGAGAGGCTTAGTCTGTAGGAGCACAGTGTCTGCGGCTCGGCCCTGTCTCTGGCCCCGGCTCTGGTACTGGTTCTCCTCCTGATTCTTCCAGTTGTAGATGTTGATTCTGTGCTCCAGCTCTGGGCTGGCCTTGGCTGAGCCGGCAGGACTGGGAAGCTTCAGGTTAACTGGGTCCACCAGGCCTTTCTGGGCCAGACAGGAGTCCTCAGGCAGGGACGAGAGCAGCTCCTGGACTACCACGCTGGGGTCCTGTGGAAGGGGAGGCTGGGCTGAGGTCAGACCCAGGCCCAGAGGGCTGCAGTAGGGCAGGAGGAAGCAGCGCTGGCCCTGGGTGTTGGAGTGCTCGGTGTTAAAGTCCCTGTCCTGGGTCTGCTTCTGGGACTTGTAGTCCAGATAAGGCCCCCGGGCCTTGGTATGGGCATTGTAGTTCCTA
>NC_092172.1:29497051-29539551 GCF_045791955.1 Oncorhynchus clarkii lewisi | reverse complement strand
TTAAGAGGCTAGGGCCTGGAGACTAGCTCAGGGCTACTGCTGCTAGATCAGTTTGACACTGCTCTGACACCCCATTCACCTGATGTTACATTGGATGGGACTTTTTGTCCCACATAAGTATGTACATACTTTATGTACAAACCTCTCTGCTGGTTCTGTCAGGATGCCTTTTCAACCATACAGACGAATGTAGAACTTTATTAAAATGAGTCACAGGCCTCCCGAGTGGTGCAGTGGTCTAAGGCAGTGCTAGCTCCTGGTTCGAGTCCAGGCTCTGTCGCAGCCGGCCGCAACCGAGAGACCCATGGTGCGGCGCACAATTGGCTCAGCGTCGTCCGGGTTAGGGGAGGGTTTGGCTGGCAGGGATGTGCTTGTCCCATCGCGCACTAGCGAGCCAGATATACAGTGTTTCCTCTGACACATTGGTGCAGCTTGCTTCCAGGTTAAGCGGGCATGTGTGTCAAGAAGCAGTGTGGCTTGGCTGGGTCGTGTATCAGAGGACGCACGGCTCTCGACCTTCGCCTCTCCCAAGTCCGTACAGGAGTTGCAGCGATGAGACAAGATGGTAACAACCAATTGGATACCACGAAATTGGGGAGAAAAAGGGGTAAAAATAAAATAATAAAATGAGTCAAGTTCATTGTTTTTGGTCTGTGGTGAAGTAATTAATAATTAGGATTTACAGCTGCCTCTTGGAACAGCAGTATTCATCAGACTCAATATTCTTACATGTTCCAGAATATAGCAATACCCATGAAGAATATGAAAGAGCTAGTATCTATTTTATCTCATGGTCTGAGGATTATGGTATGGAGTATTACATATACTGTTATAGTTAGGGACAGAAAAACTCTGGGCCCTAGTTTCCCTGGATGTGACACACACTACATGACAAAAGGGCTGTCCATATACTTTTGTATATATAGTGTAGCTTATAGGTACAGTATTGGCGAGTGTACCTGCTGGGGTCTCCCTGAGGACTCCATGTCCCTCATCGTCAGACTCCCCAGGGCCCTGGCTCTCCACCACCTGGTAGCTGCTCCTCTGTTTGCCCCACACATGGTGGATCTGCATAGCAGCCTCCTGCTCTGCAGCCAGGTCCAAGTCCTGCTGGGCCAGGTGGGCCCGGAGCTGTCTGATCTCAAACTGAGGGAGGGGGGAGACAGAGAGAGAGAGCGACAGAGAGAGAGAGAGAGTTGGTCTGGAAAAGGCATACACACATGTATTCTTCTAGCTGAAATCTTGGTGTATTGATGTAACAATATGTCAGTGTTGACTAACCTAACCTTTTACTCCCAGACAGGCCCTTTCAGCATGATCCCAGGCATTCTGCAGGCTAAGTGGTTGTATTACTAGCTATAGGATCAATGCTTTCACTGGGGTTTCCTCTGGCCTGATGGCTCATATTGACAAACAGACAGTCAGATTACACATGAACTGTTTGTTTGTAGCATTACACTGAGGAGCCCATCATTACTGGACTGTTTTGTACAACAACGTGTTTCCATTGATGTACAGTTATGGCTTCTCCCTGTATTGATCTTGGGACCTTGAGTCTTGGAAAGAAATGTAGTCCTTTAGTTCAACTGACTAGAAGAGTGCAGTCATTAATCAATCAATCAAATGTATTTATAAAGCCCTTTTTAAATCAGCAAATGTCACAAAGTGCTCATACAGAAACCCAGGCTAAAACCAAACAGCAAGCAATGCCGATGTAGAAGCAGAGGGGCGAGGGAAAACTCCCTAGAAAGGCAGGAACCTAGGAAGAAACCTAGAGAGGAACCAAGCTCTGAGGGGGGGGCAGTCCTCTTCTGGCTGTGCCGCGTTGAGATTATAAGAGTTATATGGCCATTAGGGCCAGATTGTTCTTCAAGATGTTCAAACGTTCATAGGTGACCAGTGACAGTGATAAAAATAACAACATGGAAAATATGTGTTGTTTACAACTATATGGGAAACATCTTTCCAAATATATTTTACTGTATTATGTTGCGTGCTTATGAGTATTGTGGGTTCATAATATCACAAGATCAACTTTTCTTGTGCCTGTTTATTACAGATGTCTGTTGAAAATGCGTTGGCTACACATTGAACTCTTCTGTGAAGTGTTACTGCCCCCCTGTGGTAGCAATTGAAATAGCAGCCTCTGGATCTCTGAAACAACCTCAAACATAACCCTAACCCAAGCATCATGTCCACATCCTGCTTCAACTCTAACCCTAACCCTCAACCCTAACCCTAACCCTCAACCCTAATCCTACCCTCAACCACAACCTAACCCTAACCCTCAACCCTAACCCTAGCCTCAACCACAACCCTAACTCTAGCTTCATGTCCACATCCTGCTTCAACCCTAACCCTAACCCTCAACCCTAACCCTACCCTTAACCACAACCCTATCCCTACCCTCAACCACAACCCTAACCCTAACCCTCAACCCTAACCCTACCCTCAACCCTAACCCTACCCTCAAC
The DNA here is from genome assembly GCF_045791955.1 of Oncorhynchus clarkii lewisi. Taxonomy (NCBI): domain Eukaryota; kingdom Metazoa; phylum Chordata; class Actinopteri; order Salmoniformes; family Salmonidae; genus Oncorhynchus; species Oncorhynchus clarkii. The sequence goes on along the minus strand of NC_092172.1, from coordinate 29,537,077 downwards.
CACAACCCTAACCCTAACCCTAGCCTCAACCACAACCCTAACCCTAGCCTCAACCACAACCCTAAACCTACCCTCAACCACAACCCTAACCCTACCCTCAACCACAACCCTAACTCTAGCCTCAACCCTAACCCTAACTCTACCCTCAACCACAACCCTAACCCTCAACCACAACCCTAACCCTACCCTCAACCACAACCCTAACTCTACCCTCAACCACAACCCTAACCCTAGCCTCAACCACAACCCTAACCCTAGCCTCAACCACAACCCTAACCCTACCCTCAACCACAACCCTAACCCTAGCCTCAACCACAACCCTAACCCTACCCTCAACCACAACCCTAACCCTACCCTCAACCACAACCCTAACCCTACCCTCAACCACAACCCTAACCCTACCCTCAACCACAACCCTAACTCTAGCCTCAACCACAACCCTAACCCTACCCTCAACCACAACCCTACCCTCAACCACAACCCTAACCCTACCCTCAACCACAACCCTAACTCTAGCCTCAACCACAACCCTAACCCTACCCTCAACCACAACCCTAACCCTAGTCTCAACCACAACCCTAACCCTACCCTCAACCACAGCCCTAACCCTACCCTCAACCACAACCCTAACTCTAGCCTCAACCACAACCCTAACCCTACCCTCAACCACAACCCTATTCCTACCCTCAACCACAACCCTAACCTTAACCTAACCCTAACTCTACCCTCAACCACAACCCTAACCCTCAACCACAACCCTAACCCTACCCTCAACCACAACCCTAACTCTAGCCTCAACCACAACCCTAACCCTACCCTCAACCACAACCCTAACCCTAGCCTCAACCACAACCCTAACCCTACCCTCAACCACAACCCTAACCCTACCCTCAACCACAACCCTAACCCTACCCTCAACCCTAACACTAGCCTCAACCACAACCCTAACCCTAGCCTCAACCATAACCCTAACCCTAACCCTACCCTCAACCACAACCCTAACCCTACCCTCAACCACAACCCTAACCTACCCTCAACCACAACCCTAACCCTACCCTCAACCACAACCCTAACCTCAACCACAACCCTAACCCTAGCCTCAACCCTAACCCTACCCTCAACCACAACCCTACCCTCAACCACAACCCTAACCCTACCCTCAACCACAACCCTAACCCTACCCTCAACCACAACCCTAACCCTAGCCTCAACCACAACCCTAACCCTACCATCAACCACAACCCTAACTCTAGCTTCATGTTTACCTCCCGGTTCAACCTTAACCCTAACCCTCAACCCTAACCCTAGGCTCAACAACAACCCTAACCCTACCTTCAGGTCCACATCCCAGTTCAAACCTAACCCTAACCTCAACCTTAACCATTACCATAGCATCATGTCCACATGCTGGCTCAACCGTTAACCACAGCCCTAACCCTAATCCTACCTTCATGTCTAAATATCTATTGCTGCTCATTGGACCCTATGATCACTCGGCTACACAGCTGATGCCTGCTGGACTGTTAACACGGTACTTCATTTTGTTTATCTGTCGGCCCCAGCCTCGAACTCAGGCCCTGTGTGTAGCTAACTGACCCTCTCTGCCCATCCATCGCCATTTACCCGTTGTTGTTGTCATAGCTGTTTACCCGTTGTTGTCTCACCTGTTGTTGTCTTAGCTCTCCCAATCAACACCTGTGATTGCTTTATGCCTCTCTCTAATGTCTATATGTCTTGTATACTGTTGTTTAGGGCAGCTCTCATTGTTTTAGTTTACTGCGGAGCCCCTAGTCCTGCTCAACATGCCTCAGATAGCTCCTTTGTCCCACTCCCCACACATGCGGAGACCGCACCTAACTTAACTAGAGCCTCCAGAGATGCAACCTCTCTCATCGTCACTCAATGCCTAGGTTTACCCCCACTGTACTCGCACCCTACCATACCCTTGTCTGTACACTATGCCCCGAATCTATCCTACAACGCCCAGAAATCTGCTCCTTTTATTCTCTGTTCCCAAAGCACTAGACGACCAGTTCTGATAGCCTTTAGCTGTACCCTCATCCTACTCTTCCTCTGTTCCTCTGGTGATGTAGAGGTTAACCCAGGCCCTGCAGCCCCCGGCATCACTCCCATTCCCCAGGCACTCTCATTTGTTGACTTCTGCAACCGTAAAAGCCTTGCGTTCATGCATGTTAACATCAGAAGCCTCCTCCCTAAGTTTGTTTTATTCACTGCTTTAGCACACTCTGCCAACCCTGATGTCCGAGCCGTGTCTGAATCCTGGCTTAGGAAGGCCATCATAAATTCTGAAATTAGAGATAGCCTGCAGAGTTTTGTTATACTATCATGGTCTATGCACAAACAGTTCAAGCTTCTACATTTAAAGATCCATCTCTCCAGAAATAAGTATTTCACTGTTGCTGCTTGTTATAGACCCCCTTCAGCCCCCAGCTGTGCCCTGGACACCATATGTGAATTGATTTCCCCCCATCTATAGTCAGAGTTTGTACTGTTAGGTGACATAAATTGGGATATGCATAACACACCGGCCTTCCTACAATCTAAATTAGATGCCCTCAATCTCACACAAATGATCAAGGAACCTACCAGGTACAACCCCAAATCCGTAAACATGGGCACCCTCATAGATATCATCCTGACTAGCTTGCCCTCTAAATACACCTCTGCTGTTTTCAACCAGGATCTCAGCGATCACTGCCTCATTGCCTGCGTCCGTTATGGGTCCGCAGTCAAATGACCACCCCTCATCACTGTCAAACGCTCCCTAAAACACTTCAGCGAGCAGGCCTTTCTAATCAACCTGCCCGGGAATCCTGGAAGGATATTGACCTCATCCCGTCAGTCGAGGATGCCTGGTTATTCCTTAAAAGTGCTTTCCTCACCATCTTAAATAAGCATGCCTCTTCAAAAAAAATGTACTAAGAACAGATATAGCCCTTGGTTCACTCCAGACTTGACTGCCCTTGACCAGCACAAAAACACCCTGTGGCGTACTGCACAAGCCTCGAATAGTCCCCACGATATGCAACTTTTCAAGGAAGTCAGGAACCAATACACACAGTCAGTTAGGAAAGCAAAGGCTAGCTTTTTCAAACAGAAATTTGCATCCTGCAGCTCTAATTCCAAAAAGTTTTGGGACACTGTAAAGTCCTTGGAGAATAAGAGTACCTCCTCCCAGCTGCCCATTGCACTGAGACTAGGAAACACTGTCACCACTGATAAATCCACGATAATCAAGAAATTCAATACGGCTAGCCTCTACGGCTGGCCATGCTTTACACCTGGCTACCACAACCCCGGGCCAACAGCTCTGCACCCCCTGCAGCAACTGGTCCAAGCCCCCCGCTTCTCCTTCACACAAATCCAGACAGCTGATGTTCTGAAAGAGCTGCAAAATCTGGATCCCTACAAATCAGCTGGGCTTGACAATCTGGAACCTCTCTTCCTAAAATTATCCGCCACCATTGTTGCAACCCCTATTACTAGTCTGTTCAACCTCTCTTTCGTATCATCTGAGATTCTTAAGGATGGTTAAGCGGTCGCGGTCATCCCCCTCTTCAAAGGGGGATACACTCTAGACCCAAACTGTTACAGACCTATATCCATCCTGCCCTGCCTCTATAAAGTCTTCGAAAGCCGGGGGGATGGTAGGGGACGCCATGTGCGACTGACGTGTTTTCCGTTTGCTCCCGTGGTATTCTTAACGTTTATGTGAATTCTGCAGCAGAACCGCATTTATTTTCAAATATTAATTTGGTGATCCCTTTCCGTAAAAACCAAGACTACTTTGCTTCCGAATGTCAGCATGTCGACCAAACATAAGGCCAAGAGCATGACTTTGAGAAAACCCGGCCTACAAGACCCGCTCTCATCACCGCCCTCTCCTGAGTCTGAGGGCCCGGGGACGCACACTTTACCCGGGGGCGCGGCTTGGCCTGGCGGCGCTGAATTGAACATTCTCGAGGCCATCAAACTACTACGCTCTGAGATAGTTGAAATGAAAACACAGGTGGTTGCTACGATTGAGGCCAGAATACAGGAGGTTTCTGATACTTTAAAAGCAGATTTAACCATCCTGCGGAACGAGACTGTGCCAGCAATCACATTACTCAAAACAACAACTGCGTCACACACTACAACGATTGCAGCACTGGAGACCTCCGCTACTAATGTCTCCGATTTAACTACATCCCTGGAAGCTGAAGTTAAACGCCTAGCTGCAGATTTGAAAAAGGTGAGGGAGAGCTGTGTGAGTTTAGAGGGATTCTCTCGCCGCAATAATCTGAGACTTGTATCAGTCCCAGAGTCCGCGGAAATGCATTGCGCCACGGATTTAGTTTCAGGGCTGCTGAAGGATGTTCTTGCCTTAGATGAAAAGCCCCTGATTGATCGAGCCCACCGGTCGCTGCGCCCAAAGCCCCGGGATGGGGAGAGGCCCCGTGACATAATTCTTCGAGTGCACTTTTTTTCATGAGAAGATGGAGATCCTCCGACGAGCCTGCAATACCACTCTGAGCTTTCAAGGACAGAGCTTTTCCATCTACCAGGACTACTCCCCCACTGTTTCCAGGCAGCGCGCAGCTTTCGGACAGGCCAAACGAGTACTTCGGGACCATCCAAGTGTGAAGTATGGACTGCGATTCCCGGCCCATTTATGGATATCTCATGAGGGTAAAGACAACACATTTGAATCTCCGGATGAGGCTATAGCTCACATTCAACGTCACATCAAGAAGTCTTGAATATGCTCACAGTTCAGCAACTGTTGCTTGCGAACTGTGGATAGTAAGTACCCCACTTGTGGTACAATTATGTTTAGATATAACAGGCTAGTCTTGTATAGTTGGTGAAACTATTCAGGCTTATTTGATGTGATCTAATGTTTTGATCATCTAGTGCCTTATCTTGCTCACCTATTTAGTTTGTTTACACATTGTCTCAGTGACTCAAAATATTTTTGGTTATTTGTTTACTGCATCCGTTTGCATTGACCCAGTAAACAGTAAATGTCTCCCGAGGCTACACGGTTTCTGGGGCCTCACTTTAATTTTAAACGTTTTGAGCGTCATTTATGCCCAGCACACGTAGTTTTTTGGTATTGGTTGTAAGCTGTCTCAGCTTCAACTAGACTACTATTATAATTACTATTATTTTTGATTGTCTTACTACGATTTCCTTACTTCAAATTAGATTTTTGGCTGAGAGCCTTTATACATTTTATTTATTTTCTCTCTCAATGCCTGTTATAAGACTGGGAATACAATTATAAACATCTACAAGTGGTGCTTTTGTCATTCCGTTTGCACAAGGGATTCGCCTTTTTTTTATTTGAAAAAATACATACAAATCTTTCTTTTTGCTGCTTGATCCACTAACAAAACGCGACTTTAAAGAGCGGGACTGTGGGTTTAGGTTTAAGAACGCACTCTCACAGACATACTGTGCGAAGAGAACATGTTCTATTTAGGCTTGTACCTCGTTTGGGGAGGTATTGTCTGGGATGGGGGGAGGGGGTAGGTTGAATTATTCAGTTCTAATGTTGTCATTCTGTCTTTTTAGGGTTTTTTTCTGTTTTTTTTTCTGTACTTTTTCCAAACATTTACCACCGTACATTATTACTCTGAGACAAGTTATTCTGGGGGTTTTGGGTGCTCATTGCTTTTCCATTCTATGCTCTAATGACAGGGTTGAATAACGGGAATGCCCAGAGGGGCCGAAATAATACGATCAAGTACATTTCTTGGAATACCAAAGGGGTTAACAACCCGGTGAAGCGTAAGAGGGTGTTGACACACTTAAAGGGTTTGAATGCAAATATTGCATTTCTACAAGAGACTCACTTGAGGACTGGTGAGCATTTTAGGATGCGTAAGGACTGGGTTGGTCAAGTGTTCCACTCGAACTTTCATAGTAAATCAAGAGGTGCTGCTATTCTGGTTGATAAAGCTACTCCCTTTGTAGCTTCTGAGGTTATTGCTGATCCTAAGGGACGATACGTCATAGTAACCGGTGAACTGTTTTCTACCCCTCTTGTTTTGGCTAGTGTTTATGCTCCCAATTGGGATGACACAAGTTTCATTTCTTCCTTTCTGTCTGCTATTCCCAATTTAGTATTCTCATTTGTTGATTTTAGGGGGGGATTTCAACTGTAAAATGTCCCCAGTTCTTGACAAGTCCTCACAAACAAATACAGGCCCATCTAAATGTGCCCTACTTATTCAATTCTTTCTTCAGAAATATGCTATGTTTGAGGCCTGGTGTTTCCTACATCCTACAGATAGACAGTATTCCTTTTATTCTCATGTTCATCAAACATACTCCCAGATTGATTACTTCTTTTTGGACAAAAAACTTCTGCCTAACCTTCGGCAGTGTACTTACGAGAGTATTGTTATCTCTGACCATTCACCATTAGTGCTTGAACTAGAGTTTCCCCAGCGACCTCCTAGCTGTTATCAATGGCGTCTCAACCCCATTTTACTCTCAGATAAGGAGTTTGTCAATTTCATTTATTCTGAAATTACCTTATTCCTAGAAACTAATTCAACACCAGGTATGTCCTGCTCTACCATATGGGAGTCTCTCAAAGCATACCTACGTGGCCAAATAATTTCTTATACAGCCAACCAAAACAGAGTTCGCTCCCAGCGACTTCGGGACCTGAGCGAGTCCATAGCCACATTGGATGAGAAGTATGCTACGGATCCTTCCTCTGATCTGCATAAAGAGCGCCAACTACTCCAATCTGAATTTGATGAGCTTTCTACCAGGCAAGCTGAACAGTTACTCTTGCGAGCTCGATACAAAGTCTATGAACAAGGCAACAAGGCCAGTAAACTCCTTGCGCATCAGATCCGTAAATCTGAGGCCTCACGTTTAATCCCACAAATAAGGACCCCGTCTGGTGCCACCACAGTTATACATAAAGAGATCAATGATCAATTTAAACAATTTTACTCTGCGCTATACACCTCTGAATCCCCTCAAGACCCCTTGTTGATTGACTCCTTCTTTAATGGCTTGAATATGCCTTCAATTGATACAGACTCCCATGACTGTCTAGAAGAAGAATTTACACTTGAGGAGATTGCAACAGCAGTGTCCGCAATGAAAAGTGGTAAATCACCGGGTCCGGACGGTTTTCCAACCGAATTTTACAGGACGTTTTCTGGTCTGCTTTGCCCATTCTTGTCTCGACTATTTGCAGAGTGCCTCAATACTTCAAAGCTACCGCCTAGTCTTTATCAGGCTTCAATTTCATTACTACTAAAGAAAAACAAAGACGCCCTGGAATGTGGATCCTATCGCCCAATCTCGCTTTTAAACTGTGATTACAAAATCCTAGCTAAGCTTTTAGCCATCCGTATGGAAGGCTTGCTGCACCAAGTAATACACTCTGACCAGACTGGCTTTGTGAGAAATAGGCATTTATTTTTCAATATTAGGCGCCTTATGAATATACTGTACTCCCCAGCGTCGGAGGACCCGGAGGTGGTGGTCTCACTTGATGCCGAAAAAGCGTTTGACCGCGTTGAGTGGGATTACCTAACAGCTGCCCTTTATAGATTTGGCTTTGGCCCCAAATTCATTGCATGGATAAAGATTCTTTATTTTTCCCCCATGGCTTCGGTACGGACTAATAACTTGTCCTCTGACTATTTTCCCTTGCACCGAGGATCCAGACAGGGTTGCCCACTCTCCCCCTTGTTGTTTGCTTTGGCAATCGAGCCTCTCGCCATTGCACTACGCTCTAATGATGCCATTCAAGGCATAATCAGGGCGGGCTGGGAGCAGAAAGTCTCTCTATATGCTGACGACCTCCTTTTGTATATCTCCAACCCCGATACCTCATTGCCACGTGCCCTATCTGTTCTTAAAAAGTTTGGATCAATCTCAGGGTACAAGCTGAATCTAGGCAAGAGTGAGCTTTTTCCGGTAAACAAGGCTGCTTTAAAGTGCTCTTTCACAAGTTCTCAGTTTAGGATTGTCCGGGATCAATTCACTTACTTGGGAGTAAAAGTGACAAGGAAATATTCAAATTTGTTTCAGGAAAACTTTGTTGCTCTAGCAGACAGATTGAAACAATCTTTTACTTTTTGGAATTCGCTACCCCTTTCTCTTATCGGAAGGATTAATGTCATTAAAATGAATGTGTTGCCCAAATTTTTATATTTATTTCAATGTTTACCCATTTTTATTCCAAAATCTTTTTTTATTTCACTGGATCAAACATTCATGCATTTTATTTGGGATGGCAAGGTACCACGGATTGGTAGAAAACATTTACAGAAGCCTAGGTCATTGGGGGGTTTAGCTCTACCACATTTTCAGACATACTACTGGGCTGCAAATTTCAGAGCCTTTCTGTACTGGCTGCAGACTGATCCTACTGGCCCTAGACCACTCTGGGTCCAGATGGAGTCTGAATCGTGTAAACCTGCAGCACTTTCCTCTATGCTGTGCTCGTCTCTCCCAGTGTCCCTAGGCAAAAGGTGTGCCAACCCAATTGTAAAGCTGTCTCTTAAAATTTGGAATCAGTTCCGTTTAGCCTTTAGCCTCCGAGGCTTTTCTCTATCAGGCCCAATCAATCAGAACATTTTATTTCCTCCATCTTTGAATGATGGGGCTTTTGGCATTTGGCACTCACTAGGCCTTTCCTCGCTAGCCCAATTATTCTTTGATGATACATTTGCCTCTTTTTCTCAGCTGCAGGAAAAGTTCAATCTCCCCCAATCCCACTTTTTCCGCTATCTCCAGACTAGAAACTTTGTCAGGGCTAACACACCTGGATTTCCCAATAGGCCTGCGAATACAGCTATAGAGAGCATCTTGGAGCTGAACAAGCTTCCTAGGGGCGATGTATATGCAATCATTCATGACTTACAGAACCCTTCTTTGGTGCCTTTAAAGACTCGATGGGAAAAGGATTTGGGGGAGGAACTTGGGGAAGACGCCTGGGAATCTGTGCTGCACAGGGTGCACTCGTCCTCTTTTAGCACTAGACACAGCCTCATTCAATTCAAGGTGGTTCACCGTATCCACTGGTCAGGGGCCAAACTTGGAAGAATATTCTCTGATTTTGATCCTACCTGTGTCAGATGTAAGGTGGAACCAGCCACACTGTTGCATATGTTTTGGGGCTGTCATAAACTGTCAGGTTTCTGGGAATTAATATTTAAATGTTTCTCTGATATATATGACACTGTTATAGATCCGTCTCCCCTTACAGCCCTTTTTGGAGTACTGCCCATGGGTACCCCCCTATCAAGAATCCAGTCGGACACTGTTGCTTATACAACTCTTTTAGCTAGACGGCTAATACTGCAGAACTGGAAGATGGCAGCTCCCCCATCTTATAAATATTGGGTGAGGGATGTGTTGTGCCCTCTGAAACTAGAAAATAATTAATTCAATTCACGTGGGAACCCCAAACTGTTTGATGAGGCTTGGGCTCCATTCCGGTCTTACTTTAAACGGTCCATCCTCTGATGGCATTTCAATTAATACCAAAATAAGTTTGTGACTTAAGGGTTGGAGGAGCTTCTCTCTGTGTTTTTGCTGTGCTGGGGGGGGGGGCATTAAGGTCCATGTGCTTATTGATTGTGGTCCGCAGATGCCTTGTTCATCTTGCCCAGGCAGAGACTGAAGTGTGAGCTTGTTTTTCCCAGTTATTTTTACATTTTGTTCACGTCTACATGAATAATCATTTTTTATTTTTTATTTTAAAGCATTGTAAACTATTTTTTTGTCCACTGGATGGTCGGTCTGTGGCCATGACCCTCTGTGAGTGGTTGCATTTCTCCACCCTTATCCCTTGACTGTTTACAGGAACAATGGTGAGGTGTTTGCTCTGTCCCTGTACTATAGATTGCCCTTTAACCTCTGTAGCCTTCTGCCTGGTGTGTTTAACTTGTCTAAAGTATGGTATCTTTAAAGCTATTTTTTTATTTGTATTTTTATTTGTATTTTTTTTCTAGTTGAGTATATTATTTATATTGCTTTGTCTTGTCTGTGTGTGTATGTTCACAACTTAATAAACAGAGTAAAAAAAAAAAAAAGTATTCGAAAGCCAAGTGAAAAAAAAGATCACAGACCATTTCGAATTCCACTGTACCTTCTCCGCTATGCAATCTAGTTTCCGAGCTGGTCACAAGTGCACCTCAGCTATGCTCAAGGTCCTAAACGATATCATAACCGCCATCGATAAAAGACAGTACTGTGCAGCCGTGGCCAAGGCTTTCGACTCTGTCAATCACCATATTCTTATTGGCAGACTCAACAGCCTTGGTTTCTCTAATGACTGCCTCGCCTGGTTCACTAACTACTTCTCAGATAGAGTTCTGTGTGTCAAATCGGACGGCCTGTTCTCCGGACCTCTGGCAGTCTCTATGGGGGTGCCACAGGGTTCAATTCTCGGGCTGACTCTTTTATCTGTATATATCAATGATGTCGCTCTTGCTGCGGGTGATTCTTTGATCCACCTCTACGCAGACAACACCATACTGTATACGTCTGGCCTTTCTTTGGAAGGAAGAATCACTACTTTCGACAGTTCTGATATGTGGACAACTATAAATACCCAGGTGTCTGGCTAGACTGTAAACGCTCCTTCCAGACTCACATTAAGCATTTCCAATCCAAAGTTAAATCTAGAATTGGCTTCCTATTTCACAAAAAAGCCTCCTTCTCTCATGCTGCCAAACATACCCTCGTAAAACTGACTATCCTACCGATCCTTGACTTTGGCGATATCATTTACAAAATATCCTCCAATACTCAGAAAATTGGATGCAGTCTATCACAGTGCCATCCATTTTGTCACCAAAGCCCCATATACTACCCACCACTGCAACCTGTATGCTCTCGTTGGCTGGTCATCGCTACATATTCGTCGCCAAACCCACTGGCTCCAGGTCATCTATAAGTCTTTGCTAGGTAAAGCTCCACATTATCTCAGCTCACTTGTTTGACATCATTGGAAAATCAAAAGAAATCAGCCAAGACCTCAGAAAAAATGCCTGAAGGTACCATGTTCATCTTTACAAACAATAGTACGCAAGTATAAACACCATGGGACCATGCAGCCGTCATACCACTCAGGAAGGAGACGCATTCTGTCTCCTAGAGATGAACATACTTTGGTGCGAAAAGTGCAAATCAATCCCAGAACAACAGCAAAGGACCTTGTGAAGATGCTGGAGGAAACAGGTACAAAAGTATCTATATCCACAGTAAAACGAGTACTATATCGATATAACCTGAAAGGCCTCTAAGCAAGGAAGAAGCCACTGCTCCAAAACTGCCATAAAAATGCCAGACTATGGTTTGCAACTGCACATGGGGACAAAGATCGTACCTTTTGGAGAAATGTCCTCTGGTCTGATGAAACAAAAATAGAACTGTTTGGCAATAATGAAAGAAAAAGGAGAAAGCTTGCAAGCCGAAGAACACCATCCCAACCGTGAAGCACGGGGGTGGCAGCATCATGTTGTGGGGGTGCTTTGCTGCAGGAGGGACTGGTGCACATCACAAAATAGATGGCGTCATGAGGGAGGAAAATTAGGTGGATATAGCAACATCTCAAGACATCAGTCAGGAAGTTAAAGCTTGGTCGCAAATGGGTCTTCCAAATGAACAATGACCCCAAGCATACTTCCAAAGTTGTGGCAAAATGGCTTAAGGACAACAAAGTCAAGGTATTAGAGAGGCCATCACAAAGCCCTGACCTCAATCCTATAGAACATTTGTGGGCAGAACTGAAAAGGCGTGTGCGAGCAAGGATGCCTACAAACCTGACTCAGTTACACCAGCTCTGTCAGGGGGAATAGGCCAAAATTCACCCAATTTATTGTGGGAAACTTGTGGAAGGCTACCCAAAACATTTGACCCAAGTTAAACAATTTAAAGGCAATTCTGCCAAATACTAATTGAGTGTATGTAAACTTCTGACCCACTGGGAATGTGATGAAAGAAATAAAACAATTAATAAATCATTCTCTCTACTATTATTCTGACATTTCACATTCTTAAAATAAAGTGGTGATCCTAACTGACCTAAGACAGGGAATTTTTACTATAATTAAATGTCAGGAATTGTGAAAAACTTTAAATGTATTTGGCTAAGATGTATGTTAACTTCCGACTTCAACTGTATATCACTCCAGTGTTAATTGCTAAATTGTAATTACTTCGCCACTATAGCCTATTTATTGCCTTACATCCTTACTTCATTTGCACACACTGTATACCGATTTTCTATTGTGTTATTGACTGTACGTTTGTTTATCCCATGTGTAACTCTGTGTTGTTGTTTGTGTCACACTACTTTGCTTTATCTTGGCCAGGTCGCAGTTGTAAATGAGAACTTGTTCTCAACTGGCCTACCTGGTTAAATAAATGTGAAATAAATGTAATTATTATTAATTTAAAAAAAGTCCTGGTTCAACCTTAGCCCTAGGCTCAACCATAACCTAGCTTCAACCAAAACCCTAACCACAGTCTCACCGCTATCTGTGAGGTGATGGTGCGGGGACTTACTGCCTGCTCCTGGCAAATCTGTGTGAGTCGTTCCAGCTGCTCCTCCCTGACAGCCTTGATCTTCTCACACTGCAGGATCTCCAGCTCCATCTCCACCTTCACCTGCAACACATAGGCTGAGAGAGGGAATAGATAGTTAGAGAGAGGGAAGAGACAGAGAGAAAAGAGATAGTGAGAGAAGAGACAGATAGAGAGAGGGAAGAGACAGAGAGAAAAGAGATAGAGAGAGGGAAGACACAGATAGAGAGAGAAGAGACAGATAGAGAGGGAAGAGACAGATAGAGAGAGGGAAGAGACAGATAGAGAGAGAAGAGACAGATATAGAGAGAAGAGACAGATAGAGAAGAAATAGTGAGAGAAGAGACAGATAGAGAGAGGGAAGAGACAGATAGAGAGGGAAGAGACAGATAGAGAGGGAAGAGACAGATAGAGAGAGGGAAGAGACAGATAGAGAGAGAGAGAGAGAGAGGCCTAAACATCAGCGCCACAGGTAACTTCCACAAAGCTGTGAACGATCTGAGAGACAAAGCAAGAAGGGCATTCTATGCCATCAAAAGGAACATAAATTTCAACATACCAATTAGGATCTGGCTAAAAATACATATATATATATACATATATAATATGACATTTGTAATGTCTTTATTGTTTTGAAACTTGTGTAGGTGTAATGTTTACTGTTAATTTTTATTGTTTATTTCATTTTTGTATATTATCTACCTCACTTGCTTTGGCAATGTTAACACATGTTTCCCATGCCAATAAAGCCCCTTGAATTGAATTGAATTGAGAGAAGAGACAGATAGAGAGAGGGAAGAGACAGATAGATAGAGGGAAGAGACAGATAGAGAGAGAAGAGACAGATAGAGAGAAGAGACAGATAGAAAGAGGGAAGAGACAGATAGAGAGAGAAGAGACAGATAGAGAGAAGAGACAGATAGAGAGAGGGAAGAGACAGATAGAGAGAGGGAAGAGACAGATAGAGAGAGGGAAGAGACATATAGAGAGGGAAGAGACAGATAGATAGAGGGAAGAGACAGATAGAGAAGAAATAGTGAGAGAAGAGACAGATAGAGAAGAAATAGAGAGAGAAGAGACAGATAGAGAGAGGGAAGAGACAGATAGAGAGAGAGAAGAGACAGATAGAGAGAGGGAAGAGACAGATAGAGAGAGGGAAGAGACAGATAGAGAGAGGGAAGAGACAGATAGAGAGAGGGAAGAGACATATTTGATATGTATTTATTTATAGGGGACAATGCACATTAATCAGCATCAATATTACAATAATGCAACATCCATGTAAATGTGCCGGGGTTAGCCAAAATATTATTTTTACCTTTAGTCCCAGGACAGGTAAGGACCTTTACACAGTCACAATACACATACTCACTAAAACAATACAACATACCAATACATTACATCCAATAATATATGTGACCGACCGGCTCAAATCGGTCTTATGTAGCAACATTTGATATTATGTTTTTTTATATTGGATAAAAGTAGAGATATCCTCATTCCAACAACGATAACTTATTTGTAATAAAAACACTATCATCAACTGTCATCTTACATAAGAGGAACCACAGATAACTCATGTGTACAGATTTGGATAGATTTGAGCCACGTTTTCAAATGAAATGTAAAAGTACAATAATCAGTGCAGATAGAGAGAGGGAAGAGACAGAGAGAGAAGAGAGAGAGGGAAGAGACAGAGAGAGAGAGAGTGAGGAGACAGAGAGAGAAGAGAGAGAGGGAAGAGACAGAGAGAGAGAGAGTGAGGAGACAGAGAGGAGATAGAAAAAGAGAGAGAAAGAAGAGACAGAGATAGAGAGAATATAGAGAGGAGATGAAGAGAGAGATAGAAGAGAGATAGAGAAAGATAGTGGGAAGCGACAGAGAGAGAAGAGATAGAGGAGACAGAGGGAAGAGATAAAGAGAGAGAGAGGGAAGAGACAGAGAGAGGTGAGCATAGCCTTGCTATTGAGAAAGGCCGCCGTAGGCAGACATAGCTCTCAAGAGAAGACAGGCTATGTGCTCACTGCCCACAAAATGAGGTGGAAACTGAGCTGCACTCCCTAACCTCCTGCCCAATGTATGACCATATTAGAGAGACATATTTCCCTCAGATTACACAGATCAACAAAGAATTCGAAAACAAATCCAATTTTGATAAATTCCCATATCTACTGGGTGAAATTCCACAGTGTGCCATCACAGCAGCAAGATTTGTGACCTGTTGCCACGAGAAAAGGGCAACCAGTGAAGAACACACACCATTGTAAATACAACCCATATTTATGCTTATTTATTTTATCTTGTGTCCTTTAACCATTTGTACATTGTTACAACACTGTATATATATATAATATGACATTTTTAATGTCTTTATTGTTTTGAAACTTCTGTATGTGTAATGTTTACTGTTAGTTTTTTTGTTTATTTCACTTTATATATTCACTTTATATATTATCTACCTCACTTGCTTTGGCAATGTTAACACATGTTTCCCATGCCAATAAAGCCCTTGAATTGAATTGAATTGAGAGAGAAGAGACAGATAAAAGAGACAGATAAAAGAGACAGATAAAAGAGACAGATAAAAGAGACAGATAAAAAAGAGACAGATGAAAAAGAGACAGATAAAAGAGACAGAGAAAAGAGACAGAGAAAAGAGACAGAGAAAAGAGACAGAGAAAAGAGACAGAGAAAAGAGACAGAGAAAAGAGACAGATAGAAGAGACAGAGAAAAGAGACAGAGAAAAGAGACAGATAAAAGAGACAGAGAAAAGAGACAGATAGAAAAGACAGAGAAAAGAGACAGAGAAAAGAGACAGAGAAAAGAGACAGATAAAAGAGACAGATAAAAGAGACAGAGAAAAGAGACAGAGAAAAGAGACAGAGAAAAGAGACAGAGAAAAGAGACAGAGAAAAGAGACAGATAGAAGAGACAGATAAAAGAGACAGATAAAAGAGACAGAGAAAAGAAACAGAGAAAAGAGACAGATAAAAGAGACAGATAAAAGAGACAGATAGAAGAGACAGAGAAAAGAGACAGATAAAAGAGACAGATAGAAGAGACAGATAAAAGAGACAGAGAGAAGAGACAGATAAAAGAGACAGAGAAAAGAGACAGAGAAAAGAGACAGATAGAAGAGACAGATAAAAGAGACAGAGAAAAGAGACAGATAGAAGAGACAGATAAAAGAGACAGAGAGAAGAGACAGAGAAAAGAGACAGAGAAAAGAGACAGATAGAAGAGACAGAGAAAAGAGACAGAGAAAAGAGACAGATAAAAGAGACAGATAAAAGAGACAGATAAAAGAGACAGAGAAAAGAGACAGAGAAAAGAGACAGATAGAAGAGACAGAGAAAAGAGACAGAGAAAAGAGACAGATAGAAGAGACAGATAAAAGAGACAGAGAAAAGAGACAGATAGAAGAGACAGATAGAAGAGACAGAGAAAAGAGACAGAGAAAAGAGACAGATAGAAGAGACAGATAAAAGAGACAGATAAAAGAGACAGAGAAAAGAGACAGAGAAAAGAGACAGATAAAAGAGACAGATAAAAGAGACAGATAAAAGAGACATATAAAAGAGACAGAGAAAAGAGACAGATAAAAGAGACAGATAGAAGAGACAGATAAAAGAGACAGATAAAAGAGACAGATAAAAGAGACAGAGAAAAGAGACAGAGAAAAGAGACAGAGAAAAGAGACAGCGAAAAGAGACAGCGAAAAGAGACAGATAAAAGAGACAGAGAAAAGAGACAGAGAAAAGAGACAGAGAAAAGAGACAGATAAAAGAGACAGATAAAAGAGACAGAGAAAAGAGACAGAGAAAAGAGACAGATAGAGAAGAGACAGATAAAAGAGACAGAGAAAAGAGACAGAGAAAAGAGACAGATAGAAGAGACAGATAAAAGAGACAGATAAAAGAGACAGATAAAAGAGACAGAGAGAGAAGAGACAGATAAAAGAGACAGAGAAAAGAGACAGATAGAAGAGACAGAGAGAGAAGAGACAGATAAAAGAGACAGAGAAAAGAGACAGAGAAAAGAGACAGATAAAAGAGACAGAGAAAAGAGACAGATAAAAGAGACAGAGAAAAGAGACAGATAAAAGAGACAGAGAAAAGAGACAGAGAAAAGAGACAGAGAAAAGAGACAGATAAAAGAGACAGATAAAAGAGACAGATAAAAGAGACAGATAAAAGAGACAGGTAAAAGAGACAGAGAAAAGAGACAGAGAAAAGAGACAGATAAAAGAGACAGATAAAAGAGACAGATAAAAGAGACAGATAAAAGAGACAGAGAGAAAAGAGACAGAGAAAAGAGACAGAGAAAAGAGACAGAGAGAGAAGAGACAGATAAAAGAGACAGATAGAAGAGACAGATAAAAGAGAAAAGAGACAGAGGGAGAGAGAGAGAAGAAACAGATAAAAGAGACAGATAAAAAGAGACAGATAAAAGAGACAGAGAGAGAAGAGACAGATAAAAGAGACAGATAAAAGAGACAGATAAAAGAGACAGAGAAAAGAGACAGAGAAAAGAGACAGAGAAAAGAGACAGAGAAAAGAGACAGATAAAAGAGACAGAGAAAAGAGACAGAGAAAAGAGACAGAGAAAAGAGACAGATAAAAGAGACAGATAGAAGAGACAGAGAAAAGAGACAGAGAAAAGAGACAGATAGAAGAGACAGAGAAAAGAGACAGAGAAAAGAGACAGATAAAAGAGACAGATAAAAGAGACAGATAAAAGAGACAGAGAAAAGAGACAGATAAAAGAGACAGATAAAAGAGACAGATAAAAGAGACAGATAAAAGAGACAGATAAAAGAGACAGAGAGAGAAGAGACAGAGAAAAGAGACAGAGAAAAGAGACAGAGAAAAGAGACAGAGAGAGAAGAGACAGATAAAAGAGACAGATAGAAGAGACAGATAAAAGAGAAAAGAGACAGAGGGAGAGAGAGAGAAGAGACAGATAGAAGAGAGAGAGAGAGAGAGAGAGAGAGAGAGAGAGAGAGAGAGAGAGAGAGAGAGAGAGAGAGAGAGAGAGAGAGGGAGAGAGAGGGAAGAGACAGAGAGAGAGAGAGAGAGAGAGAGAGAGAGAGAGACAGGGGAAAGAGACAGATAAAAGAGACAGAGAGAAGAGAAGGAAGAGACAGAGACAGAGACAGAGACAGAGACAGAGAAAGAGACAGAGAAAGAGACAGAGAGAGAAGAGACAGGGGAGCGAGAGAAACAGGATTAGACCATATCTTCACTCAAAACCAAACACATGCACACACAGCCTGGCCTCAGAGCCATACAAAACATATTATAGGTATTCATGAGCACCTCCAATACATGTGATATTTAAACACACAAGACATAGATCTGCTCTGGTATTGACTTCAGCTAAGTCATATCCCCTCTTCTGTTCTACACAGTGACCTTAGTGCACAGCTGCTCTCCTGCTACTGCTGACTCTCCTGAGTAGGGCCATATTACTAGGCCATACAGACTGGGAAGCAGCAGAGTGAATAACCAAGCCCTCTACAGCAGAGGAGACCTACTAGTGAACTACTGACAGCAGGCAGTGCCTGCAGCCATCTCTCTCCAGCAGCACTGCTCTGTTCTGCTCTCCCATAGCCTATTAATAGAGCTGTTGATGTGAACACGCAGGAAGAGGGAGGGAGACAGCAGAGGGGGCAGGCAGGAAGAGCACAGCAGAATGCATGGGGAGGGAGAGCAGAGGGGAGAGGATGAAACAGCGGAACTCGTGGCAAAGGGGGGAAACAGGCACAGCAGAACTCACACTTAACAAGGGGAGCAGAGCAGAGGGGGCAGGCAGGCACAGCCAATTTCACATTCACCAAGGGGAAGGGAGCAGAGCAGAGGGGGCAGGCAGGCACAGCCAAATTCACATTACCAAGGGGAAGTTGAAGTGGGGGATTATAAGCTGCCCAATTTGTGCATGGCTATAATAAGCATGTCAAAGATGTGTGTGTGTGTGTGTGTGTGTGCACGTGCGACTGCTGCTGGCATGGCAGGACATGCCAAGCAGCAGTGTAATTCGCACCATGGTTGATTCCACAGCACCTCTGTCACAAGAGCCTTTTCCACTTTCACCTCTCCTCTCAGCTCAGGCCAAGTGCAAAGCCAATGGCCTCCACTTCTCTCTCTCTCTCTCTCTCTCTCTCTCTCTCTCTCTCTCTCTCTCTCTCTCTCTCTCTCTCTCTCTCTCTCTCTCTCTCTCTCTCTCTCTCTCTCTCTCTCTCTCTCTCTCTCTCTCTCTCTCTCTCTCTCCCTCTCTCTCTCTCTCTCTCCCTGTCTTTCTCTCTCTCCCTCCCTCCCTCCCTCCCTCCCTCCCTCTGTCTGTCTGACTGAGGCCTGTAGGTTGATCATGCACAGCTCTCACTGAGACTGAGGCCTGTAGGTTGATCACGCACAGCTCTCACTGAGACTAAGGTCTGTAGGTTGATCATGCACAGCTCTCACCGAGACTGAGGTCTGTAGGTTGATCATGCACAGCTCTCACTGAGACTGAGGCCTGTAGGTTGATCACGCACAGCTCTCACTGAGACTAAGGTCTGTAGGTTGATCATGCACAGCTCTCACCGAGACTGAGGTCTGTAGGTTGATCATGCACAGCTCTCACTGAGACTGAGGTCTGTAGGTTGATCATGCACAGCTCTCACTGAGACTGAGGCCTGTAGGTTGATCATGCACAGCTCTCACTGAGACTGAGGTCTGTAGGTTGATCATGCACAGCTCTCACTGAGACTGAGGTCTGTAGGTTGATCACGCACAGCTCTCACTGAGACTGAGGTCTGTAGGTTGATCATGCACAGCTCTCACTGAGACTGAGGCCTGTAGGTTGATCATGCACAGCTCTCACTGAGACTGAGGTCTGTAGGTTGATCATGCACAGCTCTCACTGAGACTGAGGTCTGTAGGTTGATCACGCACAGCTCTCACTGAGACTGAGGTCTGTAGGTTGATCATGCACAGCTCTCACTGAGACTGAGGGTGACCTCCTGTTAGAAATCAATCTGCATTACATTAGCATAACATAGAACCAGGTTATGTAGGAGAACGGGTGGCAATTTACTTTGAGGGACGATCAATAATTATATTGTTGTGAATAGTAAATAATGTGTATAATCATGGGGAGAATGGGGTCGTGCTGCCAATCATGTATTGAATAAGCAATAGACTTTATCATCCTTAGGTGAAGTATGATATTTTTGAATTTAGCGCTAAAATCAAAAATATAATACATTTTTGTCATTTTTGTCATTTAGCAGACACTTTTATCCAGAGCAACTTACAAAGTGCATTCATCTGCAGATAGCTAGGTGAGACAACCACGTATACTAGTCGTTGTCCCTCTCATAGAAGATCAGTCAGGTGTAATAATTAAGGACTGATAGTTCAAGTTCAAAGTCCTCTGTTGGTACAATGTAAGGTTGTTGAATTTTTCAATAATATCTCACTAGAACCAATCATACCGAACTAACTAACCATCCATCCATCTAAGAGTAATACCAAGAACACTAAGGGAAGCTGTTGACTGAGAGGGACGATGACTTCACCTAGGTCAGGATGACTCTAGTAAGACATCCACCAGCAGGGCTCAGACAGACAGACAGACAGACAGACAGACAGACAGACAGACAGACAGACAGACAGACAGATAGATAGATAGATAGAGGAAGCAGGGACACAAGGGAGCGTCTGGTCTGCTCCACCCTCAGTCTCACCGTCAATGATTCTCTTGACCCTCCAGATGCGCAGGGTGATGATGAGGCTGATGGCGTCCCAGGGACTGCTGGGGCCATTGGCTACCGTGGAGGCTACCATAGGAGCCAGGGACAATACGATGACTGCCCCGTCAAACACCTGCAGGGAGCAGACACACACACACACACACACACACACACACACACACACGCAAGCACATACAGACATGCCCACACATGCAGGCATGTGTACAGACAAACACACATCACATGCCACACTGTCACAGACTTAGGAGATATTACACACTGTCATTAGAATATATTACACGCTGTCATTAGGAGATATTACACGCTGTCATTAGGAGATATTACACGCTGTCATTAGGAGATATTACACACTATCATTAGGAGATATTACACGCTGTCATTAGGAGATATTCCACACTATCATTAGGAGATATTACACACTGTCATTAGGAGATATTACACACGGTCATTAAAGGAGATATTACACACTGTTATTAGGAGATATTACACACTGTCATTAAAGGAGATATTACACACTGTTATTAGGAGATATTACACACTGTCATTAAAGGAGATATTACACACTGTCATTAAAGGAGATATTACACACTGTTATTAGGAGATATTACACACGGTCATTAAAGGAGATATTACACACTGTCATTAGGAGATTTTACACACAATCATTAGGAGATATTACACACTATTATTAGGAGATATTGCACACTGTCATTGGATATATTATACACTGTCATTAGGAGATATTACACACTGTCATTAAAGGAGATATTACACACTGTCATTAGGAGATATTACACACTGTTATTAGGAGATTTTACACACTGTCATTAGGAGATATTACACACTATTATTAGGAGATATTACACACTGTCATTGGATATATTATAAACTGTCATTAGGAGATATTACACAAGGTCATTAGGAGATATTACACACAGTCATTAGGAGAAATACCATGCTGTCATTAGGAGATATTACACACAGTCATTAAAGGAGATATTACACACTGTTATTAAAGGAGATATTACACACGGTCATTAGGAGATATTACACACTGTCATTAAAGGAGATATTACACACTGTTATTAAAGGAGATATTACACACGGTCATTAGGAGATATTACACACGGTCATTAGGAGATATTACACACTGACATTGGATATATTACACACGGTCATTAGGAGATATTACACACTGTCATTAAAGGAGATATTACACTCTGTCATTAGGAGATATTACACACTGTCATTAGGAGATATTCCACACTATCATTAGGAGATATTACACACTGTTATTAAAGGAGTTATTACACACTGTTATTAAAGGAGATATTACACACTGTCATTAGGAGATATTCCACACTATCATTAGGAGATATTAAACACTGTTATTAAAGGAGATATTACACACTGTTATTAAAGGAGATATTACACACAGTCATTAGGAGATATTACACACGGTCAATAGGAGATATACCATGCTGTCATTAGGAGATATTCCACACTGTCATTAGGAGATATTACACGCTGTCATTAGGAGATATTACACACTATCATCAGGAGATATTCCACACTGTCATTAGGAGATATACCATGCTGTCATTAGTCGATATACCATGCTGTCATTAGGAGATATTCCACACTGTCATTAGGAGATATTATACACTGTCATTAGGAGATATTATAAACTGTCATAAGGAGATATTATACACTGTTATTAGGAGATATTACACACTGTCATTAGGAGATATTACATGCTGTCATTAGGAGATATTACACACTGTTATTAGGAGATATTACACACTGTTATTAGGAGATATTACACATTGTCATAAGGAGATATTACACATTGTCATTAGCAGATATTCCACACTATCATTAGGAGATAATACACACTGTCAATAGGAGATATTACACATTGTCATTAGGAAATATTCCACACTATCATTAGGAGATAATACACACAGTCATTAGGAGATATTACATGCTGTCATTAGGAGATATTACACACTGTTATTAGGAGATATTACGCACTGTTATTAGGAGATATTACACACTGTCATTAGGAGATATTACACACAGTCATTAGGAGATAATACACACAGTCATTAAAGGAGATATTACACACTGTCATTAGGAGATATTACACACTGTCATTAGGAGATATTCCACACTATCATTAGGAGATATTACACACTGTTATTAAAGGAGTTATTACACACTGTTATTAAAGGAGATATTACACACTGTCATTAGGAGATATTCCACACTATCATTAGGAGATATTAAACACTGTTATTAAAGGAGATATTACACACTGTTATTAAAGGAGATATTACACACAATCATTAGGAGATATTACACACGGTCAATAGGAGATATACCATGCTGTCATTAGGAGATATTCCACACTGTCATTAGGAGATATTACACACTGTCATTAGGAGATATTACACACTATCATCAGGAGATATTCCACACTGTCATTAGGAGATATACCATGCTGTCATTAGTCGATATACCATGCTGTCATTAGGAGATATTCCACACTGTCATTAGGAGATATTATACACTGTCATTAGGATATATTATAAACTGTCATTAGGAGATATTATACACTGTTATTAGGAGATATTACACACTGTCATTAGGAGATATTACATGCTGTCATTAGGAGATATTACACACTGTTATTAGGAGATATTACACACTGTTATTAGGAGATATTACACAATGTCATAAGGAGATATTACACATTGTCATTAGCAGATATTCCACACTATCATTAGGAGATAATACACACTGTCAATAGGAGATATTACACATTGTCATTAGGAAATATTCCACACTATCATTAGGAGATAATACACACAGTCATTAGGAGATATTACATGATGTCATTAGGAGATATTACACACTGTTATTAGGAGATATTACGCACTGTTATTAGGAGATATTACACACTGTCATTAGGAGATATTACACACAGTCATTAGGAGATAATACACACAGTCATTAAAGGAGATATTACACACTGTCATTAGGAGATATTACACACTGTCATTAGGAGATATTACACACTGTCATTAGGAGATATTACACATTGTCATTGGATATATTATACACTGTCATTAGGAGATATTACACACGGTTATTAGGAGATATTACACACGGTCATTAGGAGATATACCATGCTGTCATTAGGAGATATTCCACACTGTCATTAGGAGATATTACACACTGTCATTAGGAGATATTACACACTATCATTAGGAGATATTACACGCTGTCATTAGGAGATATTCCAAACTATCATTAGGAGATATTACACACTGTCATTAGGAGATATTACACACTGTCATTAGGAGATATTACTCTCTGTCATTAGGAGATATTACACACTGTCATTAAAGGAGATATTACACACTGTCATTAGGAGATATTACACACTATTATTAGGAGATATTACACGCTGTCATTAGGAGATATTCCACACTATCATTAGGAGATATTACACACTGTCATTAGGAGATATTACACACTGTTATTAGGAGATATTACACACTGTCATTAGAAGATATTACACGCTGTCATTAGTAGATATTACACGCTGTCATTAGGAGATATTACACTCTGTCATTAGGAGATATTACACACGGTCATTAAAGGAGATATTATACACTGTTATTAGGAGATATTACACACTGTCATTAAAGGAGATATTACACACTGTTATTAAAGGAGATATTACACACTGTTATTAGGAGATATTACACACGGTCATTAAAGGAGATATTACACACAATCATTAGGAGATATTACACACGGTCATTAAAGGAGATATTACACACGGTCATTAAAGGAGATATTACACACTGTCATTAAAGGAGATATTACACACTGTTATTAAAGGAGATATTACACACTGTTATTAGGAGATATTACACACGGTCATTAAAGGAGATATTACACACTGTTATTAGGAGATTTTACACACAATCATTAGGAGATATTACACACTGTTAATAGGAGATATTACACACTGTCATTAAAGGAGATATTACACACTGTTATTAAAGGAGATATTACACACTGTTATTAGGAGATATTACACACTGTTATTAGGAGATATTACACACTGTCATTAAAGGAGATATTACACACTGTTATTAGGAGATATTACACACTGTCATTAAAGGAGATATTACACACTGTCATTAGGAGATATTACACACTGTCATTAAAGGAGATATTACACACTGTTATTAGGAGATATTACACACTGTCATTAAAGGAGATATTACACACTGTCATTAAAGGAGATATTACACACTGTTATTAGGAGATATTACACAAGGTCATTAAAGGAGATATTACACACTGTCATTAGGAGATGTTACACACAATAATTAGGAGATATTACAAACTATTATTAGGAGATATTACACACTGTCATTGGATATATTATACACTGTCATTAGGAGATATTACACACTGTCATTAAAGGAGATATTACACACTGTCATTAGGAGAAATTACACACTGTTATTAGGAGATTTTACACACTGTCATTAGGAGATATTACACACTATTATTAGGAGATATTACACACTGTCATTGGATATATTATACACTGTCATTAGGAGATATTACACACGGTCATTAGGAGATATTACACACAGTCATTAGGAGATATTACACACGGTCATTAAAGGAGATATTACACACTGTTATTAAAGGAGATATTACACACGGTCATTAGGAGATATTACACACTGTCATTTGATATATTATACACTGTCATTAGGATATATTACACACGGTCATTAAAGGAGATATTATACACTGTTATTAGGAGATATTACACACTGTCATTAAAGGAGATATTACACACTGTTATTAAAGGAGATATTACACACTGTTATTAGGAGATATTACACACGGTCATTAAAGGAGATATTACACACAATCATTAGGAGATATTACACACGGTCATTAAAGGAGATATTACACACGGTCATTAAAGGAGATATTACACACTGTCATTAAAGGAGATATTACACACTGTTATTAAAGGAGATATTACACACTGTTATTAGGAGATATTACACACGGTCATTAAAGGAGATATTACACACTGTTATTAGGAGATTTTACACACAATCATTAGGAGATATTACACACTGTTAATAGGAGATATTACACACTGTCATTAAAGGAGATATTACACACTGTTATTAAAGGAGATATTACACACTGTTATTAGGAGATATTACACACTGTTATTAGGAGATATTACACACTGTCATTAAAGGAGATATTACACACTGTTATTAGGAGATATTACACACTGTCATTAAAGGAGATATTACACACTGTCATTAGGAGATATTACACACTGTCATTAAAGGAGATATTACACACTGTTATTAGGAGATATTACACACTGTCATTAAAGGAGATATTACACACTGTCATTAAAGGAGATATTACACACTGTTATTAGGAGATATTACACAAGGTCATTAAAGGAGATATTACACACTGTCATTAGGAGATGTTACACACAATAATTAGGAGATATTACAAACTATTATTAGGAGATATTACACACTGTCATTGGATATATTATACACTGTCATTAGGAGATATTACACACTGTCATTAGGAGAAATTACACACTGTTATTAGGAGATTTTACACACTGTCATTAGGAGATATTACACACTATTATTAGGAGATATTACACACTGTCATTGGATATATTATACACTGTCATTAGGAGATATTACACACGGTCATTAGGAGATATTACACACAGTCATTAGGAGATATTACACACGGTCATTAAAGGAGATATTACACACTGTTATTAAAGGAGATATTACACACGGTCATTAGGAGATATTACACACTGTCATTTGATATATTATACACTGTCATTAGGATATATTACACACGGTCATTAAAGGAGATATTATACACTGTTATTAGGAGATATTACACACTGTCATTAAAGGAGATATTACACACTGTTATTAAAGGAGATATTACACACTGTTATTAGGAGATATTACACACGGTCATTAAAGGAGATATTACACACAATCATTAGGAGATATTACACACGGTCATTAAAGGAGATATTACACACGGTCATTAAAGGAGATATTACACACTGTCATTAAAGGAGATATTACACACTGTTATTAAAGGAGATATTACACACTGTTATTAGGAGATATTACACACGGTCATTAAAGGAGATATTACACACTGTTATTAGGAGATTTTACACACAATCATTAGGAGATATTACACACTGTTAATAGGAGATATTACACACTGTCATTAAAGGAGATATTACACACTGTTATTAAAGGAGATATTACACACTGTTATTAGGAGATATTACACACTGTTATTAGGAGATATTACACACTGTCATTAGGAGATATTACACACTGTCATTAGGATATATTACACACTGTTATTAGGAGATATTACACACTGTTATTAGGAGATATTACACACTGTCATTAAAGGAGATATTACACACTGTCATTAAAGGAGATATTACACACTGTTATTAGGAGATATTACACACTGTCATTAAAGGAGATATTACACACTGTTATTAAAGGAGATATTACACACTGTTATTAGGAGATATTACACACTGTTATTAGGAGATATTACACACTGTCATTAGGAGATATTACACACTGTCATTAGGATATATTACACACTGTTATTAGGAGATATTACACACTGTTATTAGGAGATATTACACACTGTCATTAAAGGAGATATTACACACTGTCATTAAAGGAGATATTACACACTGTTATTAGGAGATATTACACACTGTCATTAAAGGAGATATTACACACTGTTATTAGGAGATATTACACACTGTCATTAAAGGAGATATTACACACTGTCATTAAAGGAGATATTACACACTGTTATTAGGAGATATTACACACGGTCATTAAAGGAGATATTACACACTGTCATTAGGAGATTTTACACACAATCATTAGGAGATATTACACACTATTATTAGGAGATATTACACACTGTCATTGGATATATTATAAACTGTCATTAGGAGATATTACACACGGTCATTTGGAGATATTACACACAGTCATTAGGAGATATACCATGCTGTCATTAGGAGATATTACAAACAGTCATTAAAGGAGATATTACACACTGTTATTAAAGGAGATATTACACACGGTCATTAGGAGATATTACACACTGTCATTAAAGGAGATATTACACACTGTTATTAAAGGAGATATTACACACGGTCATTAGGAGATATTACACACGGTCATTAGGAGATATTACACACTGTCATTGGATATATTATACACTGTCATTAGGATATATTACGCATGGTCATTAAAGGAGATATTACACACTGTCATCAGGAGATATTACACACGGTTATTAGGAGATATTACACACTGTTATTAGGAGATATTACACACGGTCATTAGGAGATATTACACACGGTCATTAGGAGATATTACACACTGTCATTAAAGGAGTTATTACACACTGTCATTAGGAGATATTACACACTGTTATTAGGAGATATTACACACTGTTATTAGGAGATATTGCACACTGTCATTAAAGGAGATATTACAAACTGTTATTAGGAGATATTACACACTGTCATTAGGAGATATACCATGCTGTCATTAGGAGATATTCCACACTGTCATTAGGAGATATTACACGCTGTCATTAGGAGATATTACACACTATCATCAGGAGATATTCCACACTGTCATTAGGAGATATACCATGTTGTCATTAGGAGATATACCATGCTGTCATTAGGAGATATTCCACACTGTCATTAGGATATATTATACACTGTCATTAGGAGATATTATACACTGTCATTAGGAGATATTATACAGTTATTAGGAGATATTACACACTGTCATTAGGAGATATTACACACTGTTATTAGGAGATATTACACACTGTTATTAGGAGATATTACACACTGTAATTAGGATATATTATACACTATCATTAGGATATATTACAAACTGTCATCAGGAGATATTACACACTGTCATCAGGAGATATTACACACTGTCATTAGGAGATATTACACACAGTCATTAGGAGATATTACACACGGTCATTAAAGGAGATATTACACACTGTCATTAGGAGATATTCCACACTGTCATTAGGAGATATTACACACAGTCATTAGGAGATATTACAAACGGTCATTAAAGGAGATATTACACACTGTCATTAGGAGATATTACACACTGTAATTATGAGATATTACACATGGTCATTAAAGGAGATATTACACACTGTCATTAAAGGAGATATTACACACGGTCATTAAAGGAGATATTACACACAGTCATTAGGAGATATTACACACGGTCATTAAAGGAGGTTTACACACTGTCATTAAAGGAGATATTACACACAATCATTAGGAGATGCTGATACCATGCTGTCATTAGGAGATATTCCACACTGTCATTAGGATATATTATACACTGTCATTAGGAGATATTATACACTGTCATTAGGAGATATTATACAGTTATTAGGAGATATTACACACTGTCATTAGGAGATATTACACACTGTTATTAGGAGATATTACACACTGTTATTAGGAGATATTACACACTGTCATTAGGAGATATTATACACTATCATTAGGATATATTACAAACTGTCATCAGGAGATATTACACACTGTCATCAGGAGATATTACAAACGGTCATTAAAGGAGATATTACACACAGTCATTAGGAGATATTACACACTGTCATCAGGAGATATTACACACTGTCATCAGGAGATATTACAAACGGTCATTAAAGGAGATATTATACACTATCATTAGGATATATTACAAACTGTCATCAGGAGATATTACACACTGTCATCAGGAGATATTACACAATGTCATTAGGAGATATTACACACAGTCATTAGGAGATATTACACACGGTCATTAAAGGAGATATTACACACTGTCATTAGGAGATATTCCACACTGTCATTAGGAGATATTACACACAGTCATTAGGAGATATTACACACGGCCATTAAAGGAGATATTACACACTGTCATTAGGAGATATTACACACTGTCATTAGGAGATATTACATGCTGTCATTAGGAGATATTACACACTATCATCAGGAGATATTCCACACTGTCATTAGGAGATATACCATGTTGTCATTAGGAGATATACCATGCTGTCATTAGGAGATATTCCACACTGTCATTAGGATATATTATACACTGTCATTAGGAGATATTATACACTGTCATTAGGAGATATTATACAGTTATTAGGAGATATTACACACTGTCATTAGGAGATATTACACACTGTTATTAGGAGATATTACACACTGTTATTAGGAGATATTACACACTGTCATTAGGAGATATTATACACTATCATTAGGATATATTACAAACTGTCATCAGGAGATATTACACACTGTCATCAGGAGATATTACACACTGTCATTAGGAGATATTACACACAGTCATTAGGAGATATTACACACGGTCATTAAAGGAGATATTACACACTGTCATTAGGAGATATTCCACACTGTCATTAGGAGATATTACACACAGTCATTAGGAGATATTACACACGGTCATTAAAGGAGATATTACACACTGTCATTAGGAGATATTACACACTGTAATTATGAGATATTACACATGGTCATTAAAGGAGATATTACACACTGTCATTAAAGGAGATA
The DNA here is from genome assembly GCF_045791955.1 of Oncorhynchus clarkii lewisi. Taxonomy (NCBI): domain Eukaryota; kingdom Metazoa; phylum Chordata; class Actinopteri; order Salmoniformes; family Salmonidae; genus Oncorhynchus; species Oncorhynchus clarkii. Next base: position 29,506,942 of record NC_092172.1, on the reverse strand, counting down.
TTACACACGGTCATTAAAGGAGATATTACACACAGTCATTAGGAGATATTACACACGGTCATTAAAGGAGATATTACACACTGTCATTAAAGGAGATATTACACACTGTTATTAGGAGATATTACACACTGTCATTAAAGGAGATATTACACACTGTTATTAGGAGATATTACACACTGTCATTAAAGGAGATATTACACACTGTCATTAAAGGAGATATTACACACTGTTATTAGGAGATATTACACACGGTCATTAAAGGAGATATTACACACTGTCATTAGGAGATTTTACACACAATCATTAGGAGATATTACACACTATTATTAGGAGATATTACACACTGTCATTGGATATATTATAAACTGTCATTAGGAGATATTACACACGGTCATTAGGAGATATTACACACAGTCATTAGGAGATATACCATGCTGTCATTAGGAGATATTACACACAGTCATTAAAGGAGATATTACACACTGTTATTAAAGGAGATATTACACACGGTCATTAGGAGATATTACACACTGTCATTAAAGGAGATATTACACACTGTTATTAAAGGAGATATTACACACGGTCATTAGGAGATATTACACACGGTCATTAGGAGATATTACACACTGTCATTGGATATATTATACACTGTCATTAGGATATATTACGCATGGTCATTAAAGGAGATATTACACACTGTCATCAGGAGATATTACACACTGTTATTAGGAGATATTACACACTGTTATTAGGAGATATTACACACGGTCATTAGGAGATATTACACACGGTCATTAGGAGATATTACACACTGTCATTAAAGGAGTTATTACACACTGTCATTAGGAGATATTACACACTGTTATTAGGAGATATTACACACTGTTATTAGGAGATATTACACACTGTCATTAAAGGAGATATTACAAACTGTTATTAGGAGATATTACACACTGTCATTAGGAGATATTACACACGGTCATTAGGAGATATACCATGCTGTCATTAGGAGATATTCCACACTGTCATTAGGAGATATTACACGCTGTCATTAGGAGATATTACACACTATCATCAGGAGATATTCCACACTGTCATTAGGAGATATACCATGTTGTCATTAGGAGATATACCATGCTGTCATTAGGAGATATTCCACACTGTCATTAGGATATATTATACACTGTCATTAGGAGATATTATACACTGTCATTAGGAGATATTATACAGTTATTAGGAGATATTACACACTGTCATTAGGAGATATTACACACTGTTATTAGGAGATATTACACACTGTTATTAGGAGATATTACACACTGTCATTAGGATATATTATACACTATCATTAGGATATATTACAAACTGTCATCAGGAGATATTACACACTGTCATCAGGAGATATTACACACTGTCATTAGGAGATATTACACACAGTCATTAGGAGATATTACACACGGTCATTAAAGGAGATATTACACACTGTCATTAGGAGATATTCCACACTGTCATTAGGAGATATTACACACAGTCATTAGGAGATATTACAAACGGTCATTAAAGGAGATATTACACACTGTCATTAGGAGATATTACACACTGTAATTATGAGATATTACACATGGTCATTAAAGGAGATATTACACACTGTCATTAAAGGAGATATTACACACGGTCATTAAAGGAGATATTACACACAGTCATTAGGAGATATTACACACAGTCATTAAAGGAGGTATTACACACTGTCATTAAAGGAGATATTACACACAATCATTAGGAGATGCTGATACCATGCTGTCATTAGGAGATATTCCACACTGTCATTAGGATATATTATACACTGTCATTAGGAGATATTATACACTGTCATTAGGAGATATTATACAGTTATTAGGAGATATTACACACTGTCATTAGGAGATATTACACACTGTTATTAGGAGATATTACACACTGTTATTAGGAGATATTACACACTGTCATTAGGAGATATTATACACTATCATTAGGATATATTACAAACTGTCATCAGGAGATATTACACACTGTCATCAGGAGATATTACAAACGGTCATTAAAGGAGATATTACACACAGTCATTAGGAGATATTACACACTGTCATCAGGAGATATTACACACTGTCATCAGGAGATATTACAAACGGTCATTAAAGGAGATATTATACACTATCATTAGGATATATTACAAACTGTCATCAGGAGATATTACACACTGTCATCAGGAGATATTACACACTGTCATTAGGAGATATTACACACAGTCATTAGGAGATATTACACACGGTCATTAAAGGAGATATTACACACTGTCATTAGGAGATATTCCACACTGTCATTAGGAGATATTACACACAGTCATTAGGAGATATTACACACGGCCATTAAAGGAGATATTACACACTGTCATCAGGAGATATTACACACTGTCATTAGGAGATATTACACACTGTCATTAGGAGATATTACATGCTGTCATTAGGAGATATTACACACTATCATCAGGAGATATTCCACACTGTCATTAGGAGATATACCATGTTGTCATTAGGAGATATACCATGCTGTCATTAGGAGATATTCCACACTGTCATTAGGATATATTATACACTGTCATTAGGAGATATTATACACTGTCATTAGGAGATATTATACAGTTATTAGGAGATATTACACACTGTCATTAGGAGATATTACACACTGTTATTAGGAGATATTACACACTGTTATTAGGAGATATTACACACTGTCATTAGGAGATATTATACACTATCATTAGGATATATTACAAACTGTCATCAGGAGATATTACACACTGTCATCAGGAGATATTACACACTGTCATTAGGAGATATTACACACAGTCATTAGGAGATATTACACACGGTCATTAAAGGAGATATTACACACTGTCATTAGGAGATATTCCACACTGTCATTAGGAGATATTACACACAGTCATTAGGAGATATTACACACGGTCATTAAAGGAGATATTACACACTGTCATTAAAGGAGATATTACACACAATCATTAGGAGATGCTGATACCATGCTGTCATTAGGAGATATTCCACACTGTCATTAGGATATATTATACACTGTCATTAGGAGATATTACACACTGTTATTAGGAGATATTACACACTGTCATTAGGATATATTACAAACTGTCAACAGGAGATATTACACACTGTTATTAGGAGATATTACACACTGTCATTAGGAGATATTATACAGTTATTAGGAGATATTACACACTGTCATTAGGATATATTACACACTGTTATTAGGAGATATTACACACTGTTATTAGGAGATATTACACACTGTCATTAGGAGATATTATACAGTTATTAGGAGATATTACACACTGTCATTAGGAGATATTACACACTGTTATTAGGAGATATTACACACTGTTATTAGGAGATATTACACACTGTCATTAGGAGATATTATACACTATCATTAGGATATATTACAAACTGTCAACAGGAGATATTACACACTGTTATTAGGAGATATTACACAATGTCATCAGGAGATATTACACACTGTCATTAGGAGATATTACACACAGTCATTAGGAGATATTACACACGGTCATTAAAGGAGATATTACACACTGTCATTAGGAGATATTCCACACTGTCATTAGGAGATATTACACACAGTCATTAGGAGATATTACACACGGTCATTAAAGGAGATATTACACACTGTCATTAGGAGATATTACACACTGTAATTATGAGATATTACACACTGTCATTAAAGGAGATATTACACACTGTCATTAAAGGAGATATTACACACGGTCATTAAAGGAGATATTACACACAGTCATTAGGGGATATTACACACGGTCATTAAAGGAGATATTACACACTGTCATTAAAGGAGATATTACACACAATCATTAGGAGATATTACACACTATTATTAGGATATATTATACACTATTATTAGGAGATATTACACACTGTCATTAGGAGATATTACACATTGTCATTAGGAGATATTACACATTGTCATTAGGAGATATTACACACAATCATTAGGAGATATTACACACTGTCATTAGGAGATATTACACACTGTAATTATGAGATATTACACATGGTCATTAAAGGAGATATTACACACTGTCATTAAAGGAGATATTACACACGGTCATTAAAGGAGATATTACACACAGTCATTAGGAGATATTACACACGGTCATTAAAGGAGATATTACACACCGTCATTAAAGGAGATATTACACACAATCATTAGGAGATATTACACACTATTATTAGGAGATATTATACACTATCATTAGGAGATATTACACACTGTCATTAGGAGATTTTACACACAATCATTAGGAGATATTACACACTATTATTAGGAGATATTACACACTGTCATTAGGAGATATTACACATTGTCATTAGGAGATATTACACATTGTCATTAGGAGATATTACACACAATCATTAGGAGATATTACACACTATTATTAGGAGATATTACACACTGTTATTAGGAGATATTACACACGGTCATTAGGAGATATACCATGCTGTCATTAGGAGATATTACACGCTGTTATTAGGAGATATTACACACTGTTATTAGGAGATATTACACACTGTTATTAGGAGATATTACACACTGTTATTAGGAGATATACCATGCTGTCATTAGGAGATATTACACACTGTTATTAGGAGATATACCATGCTGTCATTAGGAGATATTACACACTGTTATTAGGAGATATACCATGCTGTCATTAGGAGATATTACACACTGTTATTATGAGATATTACACACTGTCATTAGGAGATATTACATTGAGGTTTATTATATGAGGAAGATTACAATGCACATAGACTTTTGGGCAGCATTTAACAATTAACAATTGTAATGTGAATTGATTTGAGGGAAAAAAATTGTTCAATGATAAAACTCATGATTTCTCGAGGGAAAGTTATTATATTTTCATTACTTGCTATGACGCTTGCGTAATTAATCTTACCTCTACTTTGTTCTCAATGTAGTCCCAAATCCCAAGGACTACAATCCTGAAGACTGTCTGTGAAAAGAGGGAGAGAAAGGATGGAAGGGGAGGAGAAAAGCCAAATACAACCTCTCCCATGATATGCAAAATATTCTCACTCTCCTCAGGTTTCAACACATCTACAACACATTTGAAACGTCATTTGAATATGGACAAAAAAAAAGAGGACAAGTTACAGTCTCCATTTTTATACTGCTGCTGTGAACGTAGGCTTTCTTTGACTCAAGCCTTCCTATCTACATGGTCACAGAAAGTAACATATACAGTTGAAGTCGGAAGTTAACATACACCTTAGCCAAATACATTTAAACTCAGTTTTTCACAATTCCTGACATTTAATCCTAGTAAAAATGTCCTGTCTTAGGTCAGTTAGGATCACCACTTTATTTTAAGAATGTAAAATATCAAAATAGTAGAGCGAATTATTTTTTTCAGCTTTTATTTCTTTCATCACATTCCCAGTGGGTCAGAAGTTTACATACACTCAATTAGTATTTGGTAGAATTTCCTTTAAATTGTTTAACTTAGGTCAAACGTTTCAGGTAGCTTTCCACAAGCTTCCCACAATAAGTTGGGTGAATTTTGACCCATTCTGTAACGGTTTTCTTCTATCTCCTCCTCTGACGAGGAGGTGTAGCAAGGATCGGACCAAAATGCAGCGTGGTTGTTATTCATGGTATTTTAATGAAGAAAAACTATACATGAATAAACTAACAAAACAATACACGTGTGAAAACCTAAACAGCCTATCTGGTGACAACAAACACAAAGACAGGAACAATCACCCACGAAACACTCAAAGAATATGGCTGCCTAAATATGGTTCCCAATCAGAGACAACGATAAACACCTGCCTCTGATTGAGAACCACTCCAGACAGCCATAGACTTTGCTAGAGAACCCCACTAAGCCACAATCCCAATACCTACGAAAACCCCAAGACAAAACACACCACATAAATAAACCCATGTCACACCCTGGCCTGACCAAAATAATAAAGAAAACACAAAATACTAAGACCAGGGCATGACACATTCCTCCTGACAGAGCTAGTGTAACTGAGTCAGGTTTGTAGGTCTCCTTGCTCGCACACGCTTTTTCAGTTCGGCCCACAAATGTTCTATGGGATTGAGGTCAGGGATTTGTGATGGCCACTCCAATACCTTGACTTTGTTGTCCTTAAGCCATTTTGCCACAACTTTGGAAGTATGCTCGGGGTCATTGTCCATTTGGAAGACCCATTTGCGAACAAACTTTAACTTCCTGACTGATGTCTTGAGATGTTGCTTCAATATATCCACATCATTTTCCTACCTCATGACGCCATCTATTTTGTGAAGTGCACCAGTCACTCCTTCAGCAAAGCACCCCCACAACATGATGCTGCCACCCCTGTGCTTCACGGTTGGGATGGTGTTCTTTGGCTTGCAAGATTCCCCCTTCTTCCTCCAAACATAACGATGGTCTTTATGCCAAACGGTTATAATTTTGTTCAGACCAGAGGACATTTCTCCAAAAGGTACGATCTTTGTCCCCATGTGCAGTTGAAATGGCAGTTTTGAAGCAATGGCTTCTTCCTTGCTGAGCGGCCATTCAGGTTATGTCGATATAGGACTCGTTTTCCTGTCGATATAGATACTTTTGAACCTGTTTTCCCCCAGCATCTTCACAAGATCCTTTCGCACCAAAGTACGTTCATCTCTAGGAGACAGAATGCCTCCTTCTTGAGCGGTATGACGGCTGCGTGGTCCCATGGTGTTTATACTTGCGTACTATTGTTTGTACAGATGAACGTGGTACCTTCAGGTGTTTGGAAATTGCTCCCAAGGATGAACCAGACTTGTGGATGTCTACAATTTGGCTGATTTCTTTTGATGTTCCAATGATGTTAAACAAAGAGGCACTGAGCTTGAAGGTAGGCCTTGAAATACATCCACAGGTACACCTCCAATTGACTCAAATGATGTCAATTAGCCTATCAGAAGCTTCTAAAGCCATGACATAATTTCCAAGCTGTTTAAAGGCACAGTCAACTCAGTGTATGTAAACCTCTGACCCACCGGAATTGTGATACAGTGAATTATAAGTGAAATAATCTGTCTGTAAACTATTTTTGAAAAAATGACTTGTGTAATGCACAAAGTAGATGTCCTAACTGACTTGCCAAAACTATAGTTTGTTAACTTCTTGAGTGTAGGGTGCAGGATTTTTGTTTTTGGCTAAAAAATGAGAAACTCCCTATTTCTCAGGCCCAGAAACTAGAATATGCATATAATTGTCAGATTAGGATAGAAAACACTCTAAAGTTTACAAAACTGTCAAAATATTGTCTGTGATTATAACAGAACAAAACTGATATTGCAGGCAAAAACCTGAGGAAAATCAAACCAGGAAGTGCTGTTTTTCCTGAAAGCATTGGATGCCTTGCCTTCATTTAAAGGGATATCAACCAGATTAATTTTCCTATGGCTTCCTCAAGGTGTCAACAGTCTTTAGACATAGTTTCAGGCTTTTATTTTGAAAAATGAGCGAGAAAGATGACATCGCATCAGTGATAGCTGGGTGTTAGCAGAGTTTTGCTTGCGCAACAGAGTGGGGCAGCCATTGTCTTTCCCTCTCCTATTGAAAAAGCGACAGTTACGGTTGATATATTATCGATTATATATTTTAAAAAGAACCAGAGGATTGATTATAAAAAACTTTGACATGTTTCTGTGGACATTACGCATACTATTTGGAATTGTCGTGACTGCTTGAGCCTGTGGATTTCTGAACATAACGTGCCAAACAAATGGAGGTATTTTGGATATAAAAATAATCTTTATGGAACAAAAGGAACATTTATTGTGTAACTGGAAGTCTCGTGAGTGCAAACATCCGAAGATCTTCAAAGGTAAGCGATTTTGTAATGGTTCTCTTGGGGTGAAGTAGAGGCGGACCAAAACGCAGCGTGATTATATTGATTCATGTTTAATAAAAACAGATAAACACGAACACTACAAAACAATAAACGTGGAAAACCAAAAACAGCCCTGTCTGGTGCAAAACACAGAGACAGGAACAATCACCCACAAACACACAGTGAAACCCAGGCTACCTAAGTATGATTCTCAATCAGAGACAACTAATGACACCTGCTTCTGATTGAGAACCATACTAGGCCGAAACATAGAAATACCCCAAAACATAGAAAAACAAACATAGACTGCCCACCCAACTCACGCCCTGACCATACTAAATAAATACAAAACAAAGGAAATAAAGGTCAGAACGTGACAGATTTAATCTATTGCTTTTCTGACCTTCATGACCAATCTACTTGGCTGCTAGTGTTTGTAATATTTTGTCTACTGAGAGAGATGTTCTTACATAAATGCTTGTTATGCTTTCGCCGAAAAGCTGTATTGAAATCTGACAAGCCAGGTGGATTAACAACAAGCTAAGCTGTGTTTTGCTATATTGCACTTGTGATTTCATGAAAATTAAATATTTGTAGTATTGTAGAATTTGGCGCACTGCAATTCAGCGGGTGTTGATGAAAATGATCCCGCTAAAGGGATGGGTGCAAAATATGTGGAGTGGTTGAAAACGTGTTTTACAGTTTTTTTCGATTGCTAAACGACAGTGGGCACAACTGGAGTCACATGTGCAAAACTCTAACTACAGTCTGCACTACCAACAGTCACCTGAGCTAAACAGTTCACATCACCTGCAAAACTCATTCCAAGCAACACAACTCTTAACACATGGCTCAAAACACGCTCAGTGCAGCCAAACACTATGCACAACCCTCACTGAGATAACACACACTGTCACTCAGAACACACTGAGAGTAAAAACACTAGCATCAAACACCAATACAGAAAATACAAACTTTTCATCTTTACAGTTTGAACAATTTCAGTGACTTCATACAAAGTAATATTTTCTTCAAAGAAAAGAGTGACATTCTTTCACATGATTTATTAAAATTTTTAGAACATAACAATTCTTTAAGGTAAATGAAAATTAACAGTTTGCTTCAATAGTCTGTAGTAATTTACGGAATTACAGTAATGAGAAAAAAAAGGTAGAAACTAAAAGTACATACTGTAATTCGAACAAATAATTGAGGGGCTAATCCTGCCTCTCTCTAGAATCAGGCCACAGGTTTTCTTCAACATCACATCTAATGTTTTCTCTTGCCATGCACCTGGGGAAGAACCTTTTGGAGTGCCTTATCCATCCCTGGCAGTCCTCTGGACTCGTGTCCTCACATCCGGCACGCATGGCTTCCAAAAGAGACATTTGGCCAAACACTTTCCACCTCCAGGCAGAGAAAAACTCCTCTATTGGGTTGAGGAAGGGTGAATATGCAGGCAGGTACAAAACCATAAATCTGTGATGTGCTGCAAACCAATCTGTGACAGCTGCAGAGTGGTGAAAAGCAACGTTATCGCAAACTATGACAAAAACTTGGGGGTTTCTTACTGGCTCCCCCTGTTCTGCTGGCACTAGCTGAGCATAGAGCTGTTCTAGGAAAGCTATAAGCCTTTCTGTGTTGTATGGGCCAATGAGTGGTGTGTTGAGAAGCAAACCATCATTGGCCATTGCAGCACACATGGTGATATTTCCCCCCCTTTGGCCTGGAACCTCCACAATGGCCCTTTGACCTATAACATTCCTTCCTCTGCGCCGTGTTTTGGCAAGGTTAAATCCAGCTTCATCGATAAATACAAATGAATGTGGTCTTTCCAGTGCTTCCACCTCCATTACTCTCTGAAAAACAATAAGTGCACAGTTTTACTGTAGAAATGCTA